>NW_009598572.1:5831-45527 GCF_000690535.1 Cariama cristata | reverse complement strand
GCGGCCTCCTGGTTTGGGGGGGTCGGGGACACACCAGTAGGCCCCTCCCGGTCGAGCCCCACAGCCCCCCTCCGCGGCAGCCGTGACCGCTTACCCTCACAGCGAGTGGCGTGAAGGAAAACACCGCTCTTGAGTGCCTTTTGCCCGAGAAACTCTTTGTCCTGAATTGATCCAACAGCAACTACTGGGATATTTTAAAGTGTCAATCAACACTTATTTTCTTTGGCGATGTGACGGCATTTCATTCTTGTGCTGGTGGTGGCGGGTTGGTATTTGTCACGAACATGGGTTTGGTAAAGTAATTGTTTTAACATACTTTGATCGTTCAATGGCACTTTGTCGAGAAATGGTCACGGAAAGACACTGATATCTACTGATGTTTCAGTTCGTAGGTATTGAAAACACTGTGGATTTTTTTTTTCTTGGAGATTTCTTTTGTGATTACATAAGGCCAAAAGGGCACAGGCTGCTCTACTAGCTCACTCTCCACTGTGTATTGTGATGTTTTTAATAGCCAAAAATATGTAACAGAAACTTGAGTTTTTTTCAGTTAAATTCAATAACTTTTTTCTAGTTGTTGTTTTCAGGCTTCTCATAGTTCTTAGCAGCAGTTTGGCTGAATTGATCCTGACTATACAGAGATTCAAGTACCTTGGCTCTAACTGAAGCAAACTTGCTATCTGTTTTCATTATAAATACTCAGTTAATATTTTAAATGAAGTGGCTAAATAGTGGGGTAGTATTTTTCTCTGTTTTGGTATGTTTGGCAATGCTTCAGTGCAGTTATGCACCTCTCTTGTTAACTACTTACACTTGTTCCAGGCTCAGTAATAGGATGTCTACCGTCACAGCAACTATATTCTTGAAAGTGGAAACAACTAAATGTATAGCATACCTGTAGTAAAGTAGGTAGGCCTAGACATTAATGTTACTCTTGTGAGGGCAATTCCAAGTGAACCTGCTGAATGCCGATAGTGATCAGCCAAATTACTTTTATGAGCATGCTTTTTTTAAAGAGGACATTAAAACGACAATTACATAAATAACTTTGTTAACAGCAGAACCAACAAAATTCTGTTGTCCTTGCATTATGTCTCCTGGTAGGATTATTTGAACTCAAAGCAATGAGCTTTGAAGCTGCTATTGTGTTGCAGTGTTCATTTTGTATCTGCTATCGTGAAAGAAATGAATGTGTTTCTTCTTAAGTAAGGATACTTGGAGGACTTCTTTCATCTACCTAACTGCTGTGAGTTCGTGTGTTTTTTCTTGGTCCCTTCCTCCTCCCAAGTTTGTAGGATGTCTGTCACCTCATGGCCCCTCTTAAGTTTTGTTCAGGGTAGGCAGTAAGCTCAGAGTTACTGTAGATGAGGTGGGAAGAGTGGGAATAACAACACGGTTACGTAAGTGATGATTGCAGCTCTTCTGTCACAGGAAGCTAAGCTTAAGAATATAAGGCCAGCCATACTGGGTCAGCTCAAAGGTCCATATAGACTAGTATTCTTTCTCTGGGAGCGTCTAGAGGAACATCTCTAGGGAAAAGCATAAGAACAGAGCAAGTATAAATGATTCTTCCACTAAGTATTTTCTCCAACTACTTGTAACACAGACTGTCTATGAATAAGAAATGGAAAATAGAGTTTCTCGCCTAAAAACGATTCCTAGCTGGTTCCTCACTGAAGAAAACCTAAGAACTGTGAAAACTAAAAATAATAGTCTTTGACTAAAAGGAGGAAGGAGTCTAGCGAAAGACTCTGGATTTGCAGATCTGTGGCAAAGGAGAAGCTAGCACTCTTGGGAAACTGGGGGAAAGACTGTCTTACTCCATGCCTTGCAAATGTTTTTAAAACATGGTGTGGTGAAAGGTGATGTTTACTGGCCTTTGTTTCTCTTGGGAGTTGTACAGTGGACTTAATCTAGTAAAATGCCAGAGAGAGAAACTGAGGAGCTGAAAATAAAATTAGCTCATTAAACTGGGGAATGGCATGCACCTTACGAGTTATTTTCTATTGTCTTCGTAAGTGTTCTGCTTTGTGTTGCTGTCTATTGTAGTGAAGACTGACTATTTGCCACGGTGGGTTTGCAAACCCTAGCTTAGTTACAAATTGTCTTTATACAGAGCAACCTGAACAGCATCAGATTATGATCTATCTATTCCACTTTATCTTTAATGATTAGTATTACTACACAGGAGCATGTGCTACACAAGGGAAGTGCAAAAGCAAATCAGTAAAATGCTTTAAAAAATGCAACTGTGAGACATTTTTCTGTGGAAAAAAAAAAGTAGATAACTTAAAAACTAATCACGCATCTCTTGCAAAAGCAAATCAGTAAAATGCTTTAAAAAATGCAACTGTGAGACATTTTTCTGTGGAAAAAAAAAAAGTAGGTAACTTAAAAACTAATCATGCATCTCTTATTTCCCATGATTTTGAAGTTTGGTATAAAAAAACCCCTCATTCTACTACTGAAAGAAAATGCATCCTATTTTATTCTTTCATGGGCATTTGAGGAGTGTAGTGCTCAGTTTCCTTTGGACAAGTTTAAAAGAAGCAGTAGAATAGTTTTAGACTGACCACAAGTTATTGTTGTGGTACATAAAACTATCAGAATGTAGTGACTAGTGATCTTTAGCTGTCTCTTAGACTGCAGCTAAACAAAAGTTTTGGATCAGTTGAGAAGCAATTGAGATCACTGTAGTAACTGACAGATGTTATTTATGATGCTTCATTTGTGAAAACAAAATACATAACAAATGGCTTCATTTTTCAAAGGCTGCTACTGGGAGTTCTTAAGGGTAAAATGGTTTTATGCCAAATTGTGAACTGATTGCTTCTAATCAACCAAATGATGGTAGAACCCTATGAAAAGAACATACACAATCTATCATGTTTTGGTCTCTTGATAGTCTCTCTAAATGCTACCTTGTGCTGGCATGTATCCACTCAGGCTTTTAAGAGATCGTTAAAATGAGCAAAACAACACACTGTACTGTCTAACGGAGTACTGTAGCACAGAATAAGAATGTTAGTTACTTTAATGTAATTTCCAAATCAGCAGTGCCATTTGGAGCAGAATGCTTAATTACAGGATGTTTGTAATTCTTGTCAAGCTGGTTTGTGTATGTTAGGCATAAGCTAGACAGCAAACTAGAAACATATTACAGAAATGGGAGACTGTTGCTATCATGTCATCCTTGATAACTGTTGCCTTATTGACTAGGAATAATCAAACTAGATTTTATAAAAGCTCAGTATCCAGACAGCAGTAATTCTTTACTGTCTCTACCTTAGAGTGGAGGGTTTTTTCCCCCATTCTGTACACCTTGTGTTGCACCGTATGCATATTCTGGCTTGTATTGTCTTCAAAAAAGAAAACCACAAGGCATGTGTTGTGCCACAGCTTAGCCTTTTTTATTTGAACTTGGTTTTGTTTTGTTTTTTTTAAACTAAGCTGCCACCTGTGTCTCTAAGGATAGTTCCGAAGACACGTTTTCTGCTGAAATGGAGCTAGAAAGTCAGCTTTTGATCAAACTTTGGTCTTGCTATAGGATCAAATGTGGAAGCCAATGGCCAATGCTGACCTAATCTTTTTCATCTTCTCCTCTCCTTGATCTGTGGGAGACTATAGCTGAATGATGAGAAAGCTAAGTTGAACACATCTGCTTTGTAATGGCAGGTCTGCGCAATACGCTTGTCTCATCCCCGTGGTTGCAGCGCCCTCTTTTATGTGAATATGAGCTGGAAAGAATGACACCTATATAAAGATTTTTCATTAAATGTTTATGTTCTTATCATGTCTATGGCAGCCTCTCTTCATCTTTTTTTCCTCTTAAGGTTTTATTGTCTTAAATTTAAGAATATCCAAATTTGAGTCTGACTTACAGTATGTTTTTCTTTAAGAATTTTAAGACTAGCATCCAGCCCTGGGTATAAAAACACAGCAGGTGTTGCAAGTGCAATGGCAGCTTTGATCGAAGAAGGTACCAAAATACGTTGGTTGCCTTCTTTGCCAGTTAAGTATCACTGCTATTTTCAGGCTAGCTCTGTTTTAGCTGGCTTAAAAAATTCTGTGTGAATTAAAAAAAAAAAAAAAAAAAAGGTTGGCCTGTTTATATAGGACCTATAAACACTTAAGCTTCTTTCAGGCCGGCAGGTGGAGCCTAAGATAAGTAATGCTGGTTTGGCATTTGGAGTTACTACAAGCACAAATCTAAGTTGGAGAGCTATAATAACATCAACCAGGGTTGATGTAGTGACAAAAAGATACTTCTGTCAAAGCAGTAGTACCCAATAATAATGAATATGGAGTCTAGAAAGGCTTCAAAGTGTTGAAAATATTTGACCCTCTAGATAATTGTGGCAAGTGTTACAAACTTGCTGTTTCTGACTGGCAGTTTTTGTGTAAGCTTTATGATGACTAGTAACTTTGCACAAACAGCTGGACTGAACTGATTATTTGAAAGGAACTCGGTAAATCAGCTAATGGAGCCTGAAACCTGTTTGTTAAAATAGGAGTCTTATGAGTGATTAATTGTCAACAGTTTTTTATTGAGTAATCCATTTAATTATCTGGCAGGACACCTAATGAATACTAGAAGCCATATCTCCATAGTCACCAAGAATAGTCAGTGACAATTGCCCATTAAAATTGTATTTTATATCCCTGCTTTCACTAAGTGTGATTCTTTGCCCTTTGTCAAAAAAAAACTCTTAAGGATTACCTACCATATTCATGCTGATGCTGTAAATGGTACCTCTCAACTGTAGATTTTAAGGGGATCTCTTCTGAGCTATGAGTGTTGTTTCTGAAATAGTCTGGCATGGCTTAATATTTATAAATGTCAATCTTGGTGCTCACACTGAGGAAAAGGAGAGAAGAATGAAGCTATCATATTTCTGTCTTTGTGACATAGGGACCAATGAATAGTATACGGTATTATTCTAGTGTATTGCTTGCTCCATGAACCACTCTGTTAATGCATTTTATTTAATGTGTTTTAGGGACATAAGTTCATTTCTGATGGGCAGACAGCAATATATCCTTGACAGTAGAAGCTGTAACCCTTTACCTTCTGAAGGACATGCAAAGTTATAATTACAATGGAACTGCTTATTAAACTGAATTGTAAGTCACTATCTTATTATTGTAACAAGTTGCTCAACAAACAGGCAAGAAATCACTCAATCTAGATTTTTTTTTTATATATAGCTTTTTGGTACTTGTCTTATAGACAAACTAAAGCTCTTTGAGATTATCTGTCCTTTATTTTAGCAAACATAACCTGTCCATTTTTTTGTGGGCTTCCAAGAAAGGTTTTGCAACATGAATTCTCAGAGCCATGGTTAGGATCAGTCTTGTGCTGCTGCTTCTTTTGCAGAGACTTTTACACCACTAATTTAGATCCTTTTGGCATCATCAATGTGTCACGTGAGTCACTGGCTAATGCTTGGCTCTGGTGGCTTTCTGGTTCAGAGACGAAAAGTTTAATTCCCCTGTAGGATGCAGATTGGGGAGAAAAGGAAAAGATAAGATAAAACAAAGATTTGAACTGTAAAATTGAAATCTGCATAATTGAAATCACTAGCATATGATAAGCTTGCTTTTTTTTGGTAGAAGTGCAACTAACGGTAGCAGATCCAATAATGTATGTTAGAGTTTGCATGTTCAAAAATGTGACTAACATGAAAGAGTGCTGCTTTAAAATGCTGTTACCAGGCTTATCTTTCCTAACTGCTCATGTTAAATATGTCTGTTAACAGAAAACTTGTTGCTTTTCCTTTTTGGTGCAGCAACTTACTTGCATCTTTACAGTGTGGCTTATAAACACAGCCTGGAACTCTCGTTGAGGTACTGGGGGCTGGGGAGAGGAGGGGACCAGTTGTCTAGAGAACTGCCCGACTAGGGAACTTGGAACAGGAACGAGGACGTCTTGCCCAGTGTTGAGCCTGGTGCAGCACAGTTGTTGTTCATTGACATTCCTCCTGCTCCCAATTTTATGCTCAGTCAAGTTGTTGTCAAGGACGGAGTGCCGTTTCCATTTACTTGTGGAGCTGTCTGTGAGAAGATTGCTTGAGGAAAGGAATAGCAGCAGTCAGTCAGCTAAAATAAACCTTTGTTCTTAGTTTGACATTTATTGCAGTGTTCTAACTGTAATGTTGGGAGCAGGGGTTGAAAGGTCTTGTCTGCCTAATTAGAGTCTATCATCAGTAATGACTTCAGCAGAAAGATTCACTTTTTGAAGATGGGGGGTGGATCTCCTGTTTGATTTCTGTGTAGCCTGTGCACTAAGTTACATAAACAATAGCCACTGTGAGATTTGCATCATTTGGGACGGAGAGGTGACTGTTACTTGCCCCAGCCTTGCGTTATATAGGATTGTGCATCCCTGAGAGGATTATTTGAGAGCCCAGTCTTCTAACGGGGAAAATCTGCCAGACTTGACGATACCCCAGGTTCCTGCAGTTAGCCAACGCGTAGTTCATCCGCTAGGCTGGTTGGATTGACAAGTGTATAGTAGGGACCTGTTTGGAAGGTGCTGTAGAATGAATAGGAGTGAATAATCTTCATGACTACGTATGTTCTGACTGTGCAATAAGGATGCTGGAGAACCCGAGTCATGAAGAAACCCATCTTCCATGTTCTTTTGTGGACAGAAAAATTATCAAACAGAAAAATAAATGTCCAATGACAAAGCAAGTATCTAGAGGCAGAGCAGGTTTGGAGGTGAGAGAAGGACATAAAGCAAGACAGGAAGATTCTGGACTGAGACAAGACAAGGTTAAAAGATAGGTAGCTGGTGCAGAAAAAAGAACAATGTAATCTTCCAGAGGAGAAATCCTGAATAGGAAGATCTGCAATTTAAATCACTTCTGGTAGAAGAAATGGTATCCTGAATAAAGAAACTGAGGTAGAGTATGGCATATAGATATTGCCTGGATATCTGGACAGCATCAGAAATTTAAAGTTAAAAATATATGAAAAGGTTTCAAAAATACCTAGAGTTGTGTTATGTTTTAATTCTATTATCTGGAAATGGCACTGTGCTCTAGTTCGTAAACTCTCTGTTGCTCTAGGGAATTTGTGCTCTGTGATTTGAACTGTGACTATAATTTTGTTTTGTTTCAGTTTAAGAGTTGGAGTGGAAGGTGTGAACAGGTCAGTGTTATTTATATTTAGTGACATAAAGCAGCTGGGGTGCAAGATCCTGAGTTTTGTGAAAAGCTAACAAGATCTGTATGTAGAAGATCCAAGTCTTCCAGAACTCGTAGTTTGGTTGTACAAGTCCAGTATGATTGCAGTCTATTGAAAATTCAGCTATAGGAGTTTGAGCAGGATAACACCTTCTTAAAACTGATTAGATTCTAAATAAAGCTGGCTATGGATCTTTAAAAAGTAAATCAGTTATCCAAAATTCAAATCTGCATCTTCAATTTAAGATTAATTTCTAAACCAGTTATTTTGGGATTGACTTAGAGGCGAAGAAAGCCTACAATGTGATTTAATTGTTTTCTCTAATGCCTTATTTTGTAACCTGTTAAACAGAAAATAGTTGGGTTAGCTAGGCTACTGCTGCTCTTAGCTAGTAGACTATGAAGTCATCCTGGGAGGGAAATTCTGTTTGTCACAGAACAGAATTTAAAATACTTTGAGATAGAGATACACACACACCCCCCCACTCCCTTGCGCTAATTTTCATGTGCCTTGGCAAGGGTGTTAGAAGTGCTGCACCTCTTTTTGAGTTACTTCATCTGCTGCAACAGAAGAGTCTCTTTGCAGAATATTCAATTGCAACACTGAACTTCCTGTGCCATGACAGTAACAGCAGGCTAGTTGTAGTACTGAACTGTGACTTAACAGGAGCCAGCAGCTACTAGCAAGCTGTTAATTAAAAAAAAATCTGTATAGAAGCTGCCCTTGTAGCTCTATTTCTGGTACTATGAAATGTAGTCAAGATCATCCATTTCCTGATATCTCTTAAGGTAAATGATGTGCAAATTAAAGAGCAAGAGATACTTTTTACATATCTGGAAGTATGTTTAAAAATCTTACTTTTTGTACAGAAGTTGTTTCAGTGACTGGGTTGCTGAGATGGCCTTAGAGTTCTGGTATTGAATTCTGCCTCTCCCCCGCCACTCTTTGCCTACTTTGAAAACTCTTGCATGGAAAAAGCTCTCGATAGCAGTAAAACATGGTTATGTCTGGTTGGTTGGTAGCATTCTGATGATTGTTTTAGCAGCCACAAAAAGTAAAGATCAGGCTGCAGTTTTATTACCAAAAAAATTTTCATTGGGGGCAACACATAATGTTTGAAAGCTGTTACATGGTTTTGAAATAGAAAGCACATTTGTCATGCCATCTGAGCATGGCCAGAATTTTAAACATACCACAAGTGCTGGAAACTGTTCATCAAAATGTACACTCTCGTCCAGTATATTTTTGTTTATACCTGATGTTTTTCCCAATGATAAACAATAATGCTTTCTCCTGGACTTTAAGAATAGCTTGACCTAAAGTATACTTTATTTACAGGTTTGGGATTGTCTTTGAACAGGCTTTTTCCAGCCTCTGCAACAGTTTGAGTCTTGTTTTCTCCTTTATTTTAACAGAAGCATTTTACCTTACTTAAGATGGGGGGCAGGGAGAAGTAATGGTACTTTATTGGTAATGAGCAGAACATTACATAATAGTATTTCTTTCATGTATTGCTAACACTCTAGACTTTGTAGTATTTTCCTGATGCTTATTTCTTTCCTAAAAATCTGAATTAGCCAAGCATCATTTTGAAACAATGACCATGATAATTTTGGTAGTAAACCATTCATTGAAACAAATCTATTTTGGAAGTCCTGTTTTATTTACTTATTTTCATTATGAGCTATAAGTGAGAACATTGCAATCTTTAAGCTTCAGCATAGAAGCAAGGTTATCTTTTTATAATTTGCACAATAACAGATAATCTTTATTTACTTTGTAGGCTATTACAGGATGACCTTGCACTGAACCTTTGCGGAAGAAGCAACATTTAAACATCAATTCTTCGATGTGCATCCTTCTATTCAAATTTGACCCCCGACCAGTTTCAAAAAATGCATACAGGTAAAGATGGTTCTAGTTAAAACAGACTTGTTTCTATAATTTTTTTATATAATTTGTTTTTGTAATTCAAACATTGGCTACAAACTCAAGTCAGTACTACGGGTTAAATTATACTTTTGTGATGTTTAACTTCATGACTTTCCCCATTGGAGGACTTACTGTAACCATTTGAGAACCCTTTGTTTTCAGACTATCAGAAGACTTGGCCTTTGTAATCATGGACCTTTTGCTCGTGATCTATCATGTGGCGTAGGATAAATCCTTTAAATATTGTAATCTAGAGTTTAAAAGTCCTGCTTTCTACTTTATCACTTAAACTAAGGGGGACTGTGTTTGTTGGGGCACCACAGCTGTAGCTGTACCCTTCTTTCAGTAGGGTAGATATGTTTAGGGCTTTCGGTTTGAAACCAACAGTTTGAATTTAGCCTGGAAAGTAATGGGCAGACAGTAGAGCAGAAGTATTGCTGTTATTGATAGAGATGTATTAATTTTTCCTCTGTTAGTATGTGCTAGTCCAGTCTTGTAAGCAGAGTCCACTACCCTAGGAATGCAAAATGTACTAATACTGAAATTTAACTGCTTATGTAGCTTCTGGTTAAGTTTGAATTGCCACTTTGTCCTGTTTCCACCCAAGGACAGTACCACCTTGCTCATTGCGTAGTTCACTGCTCTGTTCTGTGTTACATGATGACTACCAATGCTCACTCTTCCACTGTCTTTTTGACAGAACTGGCTAGCTTGTGAATAGGTGCAGTTGCATTTGAAAATATGGATAGATGAGGTGAAGGTATCCTCACAGTTACTTATGCCAATCAGTTTGGTTTTGGGATAAGGTGTACTTAAAGATCTTCAGTTGTTGTTTGTCCTAAAATTAAGTATTTACAATGTCAGAAAATGCTGGAAATCAAATCTTAGTGCTGTCAAACTGAGTATACTCCTGTATCAGTGTAAAAAATGTAGTGCTGTGACCTGGAGATGAAGCAATTTTTAGTAATTGTCCTAGCCTTCCCTCTCTCCCAAATCTGCTTGCAATTAAAATTTTAGGTGATAAACTAACAGTCATGTTAAAGTTTTATGTAATTAAAATTAATTAAAATTTAAAATAATTAAAATTTTAGGTGATGAACTAATAGTCAGCCATGTGTATGAAATGTTTAGCGAAAAACTTAAGACAGAATAAGCATCCATGCTTCTAGGTAAGTTTTACTGGATGTGATGATGTCATACAGTGAGTTTCCCAAACATTAAACTTCCTGTAATAATTTTCTCTCTCTTTACAGCCTGTAATTTTAAAAGTTCATATCCAACATCAGTATCTTGGAGTACATTCAGTACGTAATAGAAAGATAGCACTTCAGGCCAGTAAGACGACTGTAAAGTTCTATTGCTTTCTGTATTTATGCATACTGTATAGGTTCCATATTACTTTGTGGGGTACAAGTATTGGTATTCATCCAGAAACTGTCAGAGCCAGTATGCTGGGTAAATCACTGTGCCTTTTATTGACTTGTTTTTCTGCCCTTTGTATTGAGAAGCAGATGCCGTTCTATAGAAAGAAAGGAAATGAGAACCAAAACTTCAATTGTCCATAGACTGCCTTCCTTTCTGCATCTGGAATCTGCCTTAAAAAGGGGGTTTGTTTATGATGTGACTGGTGCTGAATTAATATATCCATTTATTTAGTCTGACTTTCTTTGTGTTGCTAGTTAGCAAAAGACATATGCATCAGTTTGATGCCTCTTGGGAAAATCCCTTGGATGTAAACTGTAGATGTTTGCCAAGTGAACTTTCTGCCATGATCAATATTTAAAAGTAAAACTTACAGTAGTTTGCTATTAAAAAATTGCATCAAGATTGAAATTATTGATTTATAGCAGTCAACAACTTGCTGTTGGTGTCAAAATAGAAAAACAGTTTTGAGATGTTTTGGCCCAAATCCAGGAATATTTAATTATATTTATCTTTCTCAGTACTCTTTGTTAAGCCATGTCTTGCTCTGTGCTTCTGAGATAAATTACTCTGAGCCATCTGCTTCGGTGATAAGTGCCAGGCCATAGCATTCTTGGTGTCAGATTTTAACATCAGGTACATAAGGAAGAAAAAGAGTACTAAAGTTAACGCTTTAGTTAACACTAAATCTTTTTGCTTCTCTTTATTCAGAAGAATGTTGAAGTTCTTTCTTCTTAAATTGTTCCTAAGCTTTTTCACCTTTGCCTCAGCTTTCTGAAGGACATAGGTCTGAGTATCAGTTGGGAATGGTACTCAGCCCTCCTAATTCTCCCAACAGTATTATAGCTATGAGACCAAGTTAGACCTGTCTATACTAGTCTCTTGCTAAGTGTAATTTTTCCTGATGACTTGTGCGTGTTACACTGTACTATAGCTCTGTTTATTTCATGGTGAGGTCTTGAAACAGTTTTCCCAACCAGAAAGGGATTCCTGTACCTGCAGACATACTCATTTGTCTGTCCACGTTAAAACAGGCATCTACAATTACTTTTCTTACTATCCTCTGCTTTGCATGTCTAACTAAAAGAATGTCTAAAATAGGCATTAAAAGTTGAAAAGACAAACTGCATATCATTGGCCATTTTCTTGTAGCCAATAAACTTTCTCAAACTAAAACAAGTTCTCCATAACACTTAGGAGAATTTTCCATCCAGGTAGAATTTGGTTTCTAGAGTAGTACATTAGCTGGTTTTCATGAGCACCTAAGTAAGCAAAAAGCTTATAGTTCACCTGTGTGATACACTAATTAATCTATCTTCCTGTACCCTTGCAACTTGCTGTTCTACCCTTGTTGTTCTGTGTTCTCCCTACAGGCCTATTTGTAGTAAAGTTTAGTGCAGTGTAACAAACGCTTTTCTACAGGCCATTATTATCGTCAAATGTAACATGCTGCCTTTACATCCTTCTGAACTGTACTGTGTGCATCTTACAAATAAATACAGTCTTTTTTTATGGAACTGAATTACATTGTAGGAAATTGCTTTAATGGAATGATTTCTCATGTTTTCATCTCTCTGCCTCAACATTAAAATAAATCTTAATATGTAAATCCTAATACAGTTGGATTATTTCAGCCATAAAAATAGCTGAATAGGCTTTTTGCAATTTGTTAGAAGACGAGGGTCACTTAATATTGCTCCTTTTCCATATGATTATGTTTCATAAAAGACAAAATGAAAATGTTTTGTTTATAGCGATCCTGTATACTAGCCTTGTGCTAAATTTAGGAGTCTGTGTATTAAATTTGAGATGGGTAATATTCAATCACACCAGAAAGACTTTTCTTATTTTCAGTATTTAGATACTATAAACAGACCATGGGTTTGTGTCAAGAATTATTGAAGACAAAATATAATTGAAGCTTTAGGAAATGAGAAATGCACTTCAGCCAAGCTATTTTTTTAACAGTAAAGATGTTTATTTAAATAAAAATCTGTAAAAGGACGATGCATGCTCTAAATGGAGGGTATTCAAGCAGGTTGACAGAATTTCATAAACCAGCTGAAAGCCTGTAGATTGAAGACTGGAATCAGCTAGAATAATAGAAATAATGCAAGTCTGAAAGGAACAATATGATGATTATTTGGCACTGGAAAGATAAAAATGTACATATGCTATGCTTTCCAACAGAGCTATCTTTGTTGGGCAAAATACTAAGCATCTTCTTACAGAAAGGATGCCATTGAAGTGGTAGCCTTTTTTATTTTCTCTATAGCTGATTAAATTCTTTCTCTGCAGTATTTCTGGCATCTCATGATGTTTTAAAACATTGTGTTAATGAAGAGTTGAATTTGCAGGAAAGTCCAGAAATTTGCAGCAAATGTCAGTACATTTGAATGCTGAGTAAAGTCATGAGATTTCATTGGAATTGATTCTTGTGTGTTGTAGCTTAAAAATTAGAATGAAAATTGTATGGTCTAACTTCAGTTTACAGTAGCAAACGGCTTCTGCTGTGTAAATGTAATTGACATGCGGCTGGTAGAAGAAGATACTGAGGTTATACGGAACTGGTTAAGAAAATCTGTAGGTTTCTGAAAGATGGCATTTCATTAAAATTAAATATTAAGCAACATAGCTGGAGAGAATGGGGAATGCTCACAATCTCGCGACTGAAGTAAAGGCAAGTCATGTTATGGGTAATAATGAACAGAAGTTTGGCAGCTGTAGCTGTTGGATCACGGCATGGTGTGGTGGAGCTGTGCACAAGCATGTCTGCAGTTACCTGTTGCCCTGAGTCTCCAGCGTATGACTTACCTAGGCTTACAGTTGTCTTTTAACCTTTTCTTGGATCAGCCAAATCCATTACCTGCTCTTCAGGTGAGGATGTTCTACCAATGAAAAACACTCTTTTTTTTAAATTCCAAAATAATGATTGAAAAAAGACTGATGGAAGAGCAGCATCAAGTGAAAGCTCATCTACAGGTTTGAAAATGGCAGTGTCTGAATGCTGATTCTCAGCACAGAAACCCAATAACACTTCTAATCCAAGCGTTTATGTATAGATATCCTGCATCTATTTGATGTTGCAGTAAGTAATTAAATTTAGTTTCTGATGTTGTCTTCCATTGCTTTTGAATGACAGAAAATGTTAACTTTCTCACTTCCAAAAGATGGATGTGCCAGTCAGATTAGCCTAGACTTTTCTTTCTAGTGTACCAGTACTAACAGTGCTAATGAAATGACTGTAGCATACATTTAGTAAAGTATTTGTATGATCTATAAGGGAGTACACTGAGAACTCCTGCTGGATGAAGTGGACAGAGAAACATTTTTTGCTTTTCAAAGGCCAAGTACAGAGTCTGTTCTAAACTCCTCTGAAGCTGTCTGGCTCTACTGACTCTTTAAATCTTACCTAGTTTACATTCACAGCCTGACTGGCTTGAACTGGTGGTATCATTGTATTTGACTGATCTGTACTGCTGCCAAACCTGGAGCTTTTGAGGAAGACCTGGCCTATCTTGTATGTCCACTGCTTCTTAAATATCATGTTCAGCCTGATCTTTTAAGTCTGCAGGTGCCATTTATGATAATTATCAAAGTACCTGTTTTCTAAAATTGTCAAATTTTAGATGGCACATGAAGAGCTGCATCACGCTTTTTGTCAGGACAGCACTTGGTCTTGTGGAGTCATGTGTTTATTTCTAAGTATAAATAATGGATTTCGTCCAGCAGCATTTTTCAATTACATGTTATTTTTCATAACTTCTTCCTACCTCCTGGTTGTATAGCCTCCAGGGCTGCTTGTAGTTCCTTTGCTGCAAGGGCTGAGTCTCATTAACAATTCAACTATTGTCCTACTGTTCTGGTAGAACTCAGATTATGCAAGCAACTACACATACAAAAAAAACCCACAAAACAAAAAAAAACAGAGGGGAAAAAGCTCCACCAAAATACCTGTTGATCGTTACAAAAACCCATGCCTTTTCCCTTTATTTCTCTGCCTCATTGAGCATGCTGTTGTTTCTTCAAACAAATTTCAATGGGGCTGGACCTTTGAGACTATCAAAAATTCATCTCTGCTTTGGATACTTAGAGACAAAAGCATCTGACTTCTATCTTTGAACCACATAAATACAGCTTTAGGTGTCAAAGTTAGATTAAAAAATGCTGTGACTACATGATCATAAGTAATGATCCATTAAAAACATAGAATCATGCTTCAGATTTTTTGATGTTACCTATAAATTTGTGGATTACCTTTAAATTTTCTTTGAGCTGTAGCTTCACATGCTGAGCAATCTTAAGATTGCTTATGCGATCTTGATTCAATCTCTTGCATTATAAGTATTACTCTTTGAAAATAATCACTGCCTCATTCACGCAACAAGATAGACTTGCTGAATGTCTCAAGACAATGAGAGAGAAGGCTGCTGTCAGATGTCATTCAACCTTTACACTGAGTGATGAAGGTGAGATGGGAGAATAAAGGATGGTTTCATACTTTAAATGAGCTAATGCTGTGGCAAGAATTGGATTCTGTTCCTGCCTGTACTGTGAAATTCCTATCTGTAAGTAATAGTACCTTTTTCCTCTTGTTTTCTACAGGCTTATTCTAGCAGCTAATAGAGATGAATTTTACCACAGACCATCCAGATCAGCAGATTTTTGGGACAGCAGCAATGAGATCCTTAGTGGTATGTACGTCTTGTTGTTTTGAGTGCTTTTGATACAATTTATAAGGGAATTATGGCCTCGATTTTTTTGTTGTTGGGGTGATGGTGTTGCATTTTTAATAAGAAATACGCCTCTTCCCTATACCTCTGGGGAAAACATGTCATAAGTTTGAAAGATGAGTTATGCTATTATTATCTTATTTGTGTTTTAATATCTTGTGAGGTTTTTCCCAGTTTTACATTCTTTGACTGATTTCAGTCTGAGCAGTGCAGTGGAAATATATCAGATTTTGTGCATCACAAACGATTAATTTAGCTTTGTCAAATACACTGAAATACTTCTTAAAATAGGTGGAATTAGTTATTCCACAGACTCATTGTCTGTAATAGTGACTTGAAATCATTAAATCAAGACTCAAGAAAGTGAAAACTTTCTCATTTCTTATCAGTTAATAATTTATAGGCTACAGACTAGTTTTAGTTATTGATCCATCAGTTTATTAGCTTTCATGTCTACATTTTGCTAAACTGATAATACAGTCACTCAGATGTCTCGTTCTTTTTTTAGGGAATCTGTCTGTAGTAATTTTTAAGAATAATCAATACTTCTGCCTTTTCTCAGAAACAGAAATGAAACTCTGGAAAACTAAGCATTCTTTAAATGCAAGATTTTTGACTTCACAAATACTCTTTTTTTGATGCTGTGTGTTATTGTCATTGGCGAGGAGGCCAGTGAGGATGAATTACTCCCACTGCACTACAACTCCCTTGCTTCTGAAGTTCTGGCTGACGTTTCTGTTTTGTGCCAGACATTCTGGATGCTGCTTCCCCTGCTATGCAGCAGTTTAAAACAAACAAACAAAAAGCTATCCTGAAAACTGAAGGGCCCTGAATTTTTGTCTTTTATACCCTTGTCAGCTCTGTCCATATTTGGCATAGGAAACTGGTGTATTCTCCATCCAGGAGGTGTATCTGTGGAGATCCCATGAATATATACCTTTGAGTTAATAATGTTCTCTCGAATGAAAGCAGCAACTTGAATGAAAATAAATCAAATTTATTCTTTCTGTGACTTCAAAAATGAAAAAGTATTCTGCACTTACAGCAGTTTGGGAAAACAGGAATTGCTGTATTTTAATCACTGGGCATTGGTCAACAAAGCTGTATGGAGGTTTTTTTTGTGTGCCTTTCATTTAAGGTAGAGAACAGTAGTAAAAGTATTGTGTAAAGAAGTGATACGGCTAAACTCCATATTGAAGTTTTGGATACTGAAGAAAGAAGGGAGTTTCTGAATAACTGTCCAAAACCTGTTCTTTTGATCTGCTAATGAAAGCAATTTTATGGCATGATGACTCAGAATTAAAATGTTTCTAACAGTATACATGTTATATTGAACTAGTTCTTGGTTTTCCATTAAATGCTTCCTGGTTAACATGAGCTCATTACAAATAGGTAGTGTGGTTGTTTTTTTTAAATTGTAGTCTCTTGGAAGAGGTTTGGTTGTGGGCTTCACTTTTGTGGGTCCTGCTCCTCAATGTAAATTACTGTTACCAGAGTCCAAGATTTTTATCAGTTACCTAGCTTTAAATTTTTCTGGTTACTTATGAATTTAAACTTGCAAATAACATTAGTCTTCTGAGGTTTGCTTTTGAGGTAACAAGCATTCTGGGCCTACTTAAAGTTCTATGTGTATTTTAGCATATAGGCAAAGCTTATAATTTTACTTTTACATTTAATTTTCTCATTATCTCTCGTCTATTATTGCAGTAGGTTGAAAAATATTTGGTAGTGAAGAATTAGAGGGTGGGTAATTTAAGTGGGCTTACCTCGCTTGTCCAGAAAGGCAATCTTGTACCTAATGCATTTTAGCCAGCCTGATCAAGACTCAGGATTTGCATTAAGAAATTCTGATTTAAGCTTGAGATTTTTAAAATTAATGTAATAGCCTAACTCTTACTTATTCCATTAGGTCTGGATATGGAGGAAGGAAAAGAAGGTGGGACGTGGCTGGGAATCAGTAAGAAAGGCAAGATGGCAGCCCTGACAAACTATATGCAGCCGAAGATTGATAAAAATGCAAAAGGAAGAGGTATGAAGGAGTAGAAATAGAAAAAGAAGAAAGTGGACAAACAAGCCCTGATGTCACAGTAAAATAGTGTTGATTACAGTATTACTTTTTTTATCACCACTTTATGGACAAATAAAATGGTTATATGCTGTAAACAGAATTGTGAACTAATGAGTTTGAGTACCTGTGTGGGGGTGTTGAATTGGATAATGATACTCTAATCAAATAGGCGAAAGTAAAACAGGATGTAGTGCTTACAGCCTGAAGTTACATTCAGACAAAAAATGCAGCATGAACTGTTTTCTCTTGAAAGTAATTCTAATTAACAGTCAGAACAACTAGACGAGCATTGAGCTAGATTTAGATTACTGTAGACTTTTTAAAATGTGTATGATCTTCTTCAAACACCTAAGTCAGGGACACAATGTAACTTGGATTATGCTGGAGGTTAGCCTAAAAGATTATTTTAGTCCCTTCTCCCTTGCGCATTGATAAATCGGAGGAGCAGAAATAATAGGAAAAAAACCTTTTCCGAAAGAGCACATCTGTGGGGCTTTTTTATAAAGTAAAAATAGGTCTGTTAGTAACCGTCATACAGTACTGCATTGGGAATATATTGCAATGGCAAAACATGTTATACAGAGAAACAAATGAACCATGTCATTTGTGTTTTGTTTTAGGGTTATATTAGGGAAATGAAGCAAGACAAGAAAGAGTTTGGCAAGGTGGGAGGAGAGGAAAGGCACATCCAGTATCGAATAGTTAGTAAATACGAATTCTGTAGAAATTTTGACCAAGAGCTTTTGACTGAGTTCTTCAGAGTGAAAGTCAGGCTCTTAATGCGAGCATGATACAATGCTGTAAGACTTTGAAAGGCCGGTTGGTTGTTTGGTGGTTTGTGTTTTGTTTTGTTCCCATGCTCCATTATACACTTTTGGTAATGGGAATCTTGTGTCTTGCTGTATGTTTTTACAAAGGCCGTCAGAATAGTGAGTTCACACATACAAGTTGCCCTATCTACTTCTCTTTCTTAGGTGCTCTTGTAACAAACTTCTTGACTGCAGATCTGGACAGCTACTCTTACTTGAAGAAAGTTTCAGTAGAAGGACATCTTTACAATGGATTTAATTTATTAGCAGCTGACTTGAAGTAAGTCTACAAAACATCACAGTTCAAATGTCAAAGGGAGGAAGATAGTAGCAGTGATGTACATATACTTCTTAGCATGGAAGTGTAACAGTACAGAAGCCTGTCACAAACTAAAGCTAGAGCTCTTCTTTTTTGCTAATTGGCATGTAAGGTCTTAATGTGACTTTAGTCATAATTTCCATTGTTGTTTTTTCATCTTTCAAATACTGGAGGGCTATCTTGTATTCTCTGCAAAAGTTCTTGTGACTAGGCTATAGTCAATCTTTACCCTGAAGGCTATGTCGCTTGTGTTTTGGAGAAAACAAAACCTTAGCTCTGTGGCTTCTCAGAATTTTTTTTTTCTCTGAGAGGTGGCATGCTGTGTCTGGATTACAACAGCTGAAAGCTTTCAAGCTACTATTCCTGTCAGAGTGGCTGTATTGGTAATCTTTGCTGAAACATTTAAAAAAAAATCGACATGTAACAAATATATTAACTTCTTCAAGTTTCTGTAGCTGAGGAAAGGACCTTGGATACTTGATTATAGTCAATGTGCTTGGCACAGTCCTTTCCACTGCACATGCATGTGTGTGCACACAAGTGTATATGCTGATTTTTCTTGGCATTATGCCTGATTCAGAAGAATGGAAATCCAGGACTAAGTCATCTCCAGGCTATGTATCAATTCTCAGTTAGGTGCATGCTTCATGACTGTAAGCAGGTATAAATTGCTAAGAGCAGACTACTACTTTGGCACACTTTCTGTGGAAGCGTTAATCTTACTGGATGACCTGATGGTGCAGGGCCTTCTCCCACTCAGCTTTTCTGCATGCTTCTGGGAAACCACATACATTTAAAGCAGAAGGTTGCAGTGTTTAATGTTTTCAGTGAAAATAATTTCTAGCACCCTGTCACTAGCTGACCTTGTGTTTACATTTCTCCCTTTCTGTATTAGACCACCTTCAGCTGGCGGTTCAGACTTATCAGTCATTTCTTCCCTATTCTCCCACTTTCCTGCAAGTGTTTTGTCATCTTTGTTTTGTTTTTTTGGTTTTGTTTTTATTTGGGGGGGGGCTTGTTTTGGTTTTTTTACGAAAGAGACCATTATTTCAAATTCTGCCAGGGTATTAGTTTTCATGTTTTTTAATTTGCTGTGATACGATGGGAAAGTGAAATGAAACTCATATAGGTGATTAAAGTCTAAAAGGATGAACACAAAGGCAGACGCATGCCACCTGTGAAGATACCAGGAGTATATTTCTGCTTGGTGTGCCTGCTTAGAAATAAGTGTATAAGTTATGTTTACAGAAGTTTAATACAGAAGCAGGTTAGGCAATTACAGGGTTTGCTGCTTTTCTATTATTTTTACTCTCTACTTTACAAAGTTCATTATCCCACCAGAGACTTCCAAAATTTTTCTGTTGCTTAAATTAATTTTTGCCATGGTCAGGGAATTTGACTCTGTGCTCTCTGCTGCATGTTGCTGCCTGGCTAGCTTTCATAAATTGGAAGGCTATCTATAACTGAAAAGATAACAGAAGAAATAGTCTTACTATACTTTCAAGCAAACTTTCAAGGTGTGACCTAGCAAGCAGTAAGTAAGTTTGAGTTTCTTTGTTCACATTTAGGTAAATAGAATAGTCATAATGGCTGCTAGTATAATGATATTAAAGTAGATTCAACTGACATTATTGTTATAACAATTGTTCATGTGTTGTTTTTGTGTATTCCTCCATGCTAGGTTGGTAGGGAATTGTATGCTCAGCTGAGTATCACTATGAAAGCTGTATGTTTTGATTAATTTCTCTATTTTGACATGTACTTAGCTTTGGATACTCTGATGAAATGAAATTCTTGGCAAGCTAATGATGCAGAGCAATTTCTGTAAGAGATGTAAACTTGTCATTTTAGGAAATTAGAAATACTCCTAAGAGAAATGTAGTATATAAATGGAAGCTACTTTTCTATGTAAATAGAAAATGTTATTGTAGTTGGTGCTGTTTTGTTGAGCCATGTTACTGTTCAAGTAAAGATTGAAGACTATTCTTAACATGTTCTTCTGTTGTGTAACAAATAGCGATTGGCTCTGTTAGAGTGGTATGAAATGGAGAGGAAAGTCAAATTGAAAGTGTAAATGAACAACTGTTGGGGAGGGGTATATTGGAGTACATGATGTTGCTGACTGTAAGCAGCACATTTAGAGAGAGATTTACAGTGTTTGAGTTTTCAGGTACAGATTTCAGGAAAAGAAATGTTTATCATCTTTCTGTATTATGATGATGACAGTATGCTACATGATACAGGTGCAATGATGTGGGAAAAGCTGAAAACCACCATACGGGTTGTAAAATCTCGTCATTTATTTCCACAGCTTGTGTGACTCTTACTTTAAACATGCATGGGTTTTGACACTTTTAGTGTAATCTGTTTGCTCTGTGGCATCTCATTATGTCAATTTAAACACTGTTCATCCCTTTTTTAATAAGAATACCGTATTGGAAAAAATACTGAGTAATTGTAGTTTTCTACTATTTTCAGTTTATCATCTTGCTGTACCTGCTGAGTATGAGAGTCATCCCTATTTACTCCATTATGCTAAATGTACTTTTATGTTGAATGTATGGCATATGGCAAACAGTGTATATTTGGAGTCTTGTGTGGCTGCAAAATTAGCTTCTAAGAAGGCAGTGTTGCTACTCCTCCAATTTTGGCTATCAGTAGGTCTGATTAGAGAGGAACAAGGTTATTGGAGGCTAGATTGGTCTCTAAGAAAATGTCTGCTTAAGATTCAGAGCAGTTTTCCTTCTTTCTCCCTTTGTGATAATATCTGAAGTAATAGTGAGCTGCTTTTGTTGATGGTCAGGACAGCATTTCCGACCTGGGGAAACCTGTGTTTATTTCCAAGAAATCTAGTTGCTACAGTTGCTCAGACTTTCATGAGTATCTCAAACTTGTGTTAGGGCTGTTGTAGCTGCATCTCACTTGCTCTCCATACTGCCAAGTGTGTAATACAGACTGCCCTGAAGGACAAACTGAAGTGGCAGCTTCTTGTCACTCTCCCAGTGAGTTTAGTGTCTGACAGGTTGTCAGTTACAGCCCATATTGTTTATGTGCAATAAGATCCCTGTGTAATAGGAGTGAATCGCTTTCTCCATGAGGAATAGATGAATTGTCCCTTACAAAACAAGTCAGCCGGAGGGTGCGGCAGAAAAAGGCCTTTCATGTAAGCTTTTTGCCTCTCCCCTGTGACTGGCAGTTTTCAGTTCCTCCAGGGGAAATGTAGTAAACTATTCCACCACCTGCATTGACTAATTTCGTAATGTATAGAAAATAGAGATTATGTACTAGAATGTATTCTTCATATTTTTATCTGGAGAGTGAAGTTTCGTTAAAATAGGTTTTCTCCTTGATGTGATGATGGATAGAACTGAGTTCCAGTTGAAACTGCAGATCCCCAAAACAGTGGGATTGGAATGTGTGTGTGAGGAGGGGAATAGAAACACAAATATAGAATATAAAATACATGATAAAAAGTGTTTATATATAAATATCTAGAGACTGTATATATTTTTTAATATGGAAATGTACAGTTGGTTAGTTATGTAGTAACATCATTGATGAGGTAAAAAACGAAACTGAAGAAGAGGTGTTTGGGAGAAGAATTAACTGAACTGTTGATAATGCAGGGCCTCATAAGATAAAAACACCTGAACAGTGTGACCAGGTTTTAGAAACACAGGCTGACCTGTTCAGTATGGTTATCAAGATAAGGCTAGGCTGGAGGGATTTGATTGCTCTCCAGAGATTAGGCTTAGGAGCCTTTCCAGTGAAAAGTGAGATAGGGTCAGACTGCTAGTGTGGAAAGAATGTAGATGGGCAAGTTGTCATGATTGCTCTGTAAGCTCACTTACACTTCTTCTCATGCATTGTCTGTCATAATACCGCCTTCTGCAGAGTACATCTGTCTTGCTCCTTGTGACTTCTTCGTGAAAATGAGGTGTCCAGGTACTTCTCTAAGGTGTTCTGTACTACCACCTTTGAAATATTTCTGCATAGATCCTGAGTCATTTGCAAGTCTAATGAGATGGACAGTCCAGTGTCAAGAGAAGGAAAAAAGCTTCTGAAAAGCTTTTTTGTTTTATCTCTTCCCTCTGGTGTCAGCTTCTGCCTGGCTCAAAAAATTAGGACACCACCAAAGAAATGTTTAGATACCGACAACAAAATGAGAGTAGTGCTTTAAAACAGACTTTGTATGCTGCGAGTATCCGGCAGTATTTTTTTCACCATTTTATTTGATGATAGGTGATATATGTCCAAAAATGTTTGGCCTTTATAGTTGGTGGTTTGGTGTTTGCTTGTTTTTAGTTTCGGAACAGAAAGAGTTTTCTGATTAGCTCATGAACGTTGAAGAAAAGAAAATTAATCTGTGAATCATGCTAAGTTGAAACTACTGTTCAGCATTTCAAGCTGCCAATTTCATCTTTCTTCCTTGCACAAAAAATACATGCGTTATTCATAAAACAATCCGATGTCCTTGTTTGTAAAATGTTCACCCTCTTGGAAGATTAGAGCTCAGTGCCCAGGGACGTGATCACTTGGTGATAACCACACCCTGTGGAGCTTTACTGCCTCACTACCTTTTTTTTTTTCTTTTCCTTTCTGTCCATATTTTTGTTGAACATGATTTGGAGCCTCCTTGAAGTTGAAGCAGGGCAGGGGTGCAGAAGGATATTGCTTATATTTCATCAGCATTAAGAAATAGTTGTGCAAACTCTGCATGGATTTCATGTTGCTGTGAAGCATCTATTAGGACTGAGATTTATGCTGCCTAGAATATTTCCTAGAACATTTATTATTGCTTACATTTTTTTGACAGAATGATGTATCTAAGAGCATAATTTTTATGTAGTTCTAGCTTCTTCTCTTTCTGCTGTCAGCTATGGCTGGCATTTTTTTTTTTAAAAAAAAGTATGTCTACTGGGTCCTATTGTCATGCTTTAATTATGTCTTTATTACTTCTTCAGTGAAATTGGTTTCTGTACTTGTAAAGCTGGGAGGGAAGAGAATCTAAGGCCAGGCCAGAATTTGAGGCTATTGCTGTGATCAAGCTTACAGTGATTTTTTTTTTTTTTTTTTCATCTTGGCTTCTGCCTTGATGTTCAGTACTATCTGTAAACAGTAGGAAGAGAATAGGCAGAGCCAAATGATAAAAGAAAGAGTAGCTGACTGGCACAGTGAACTAAGTTTTGGAAGTATCCCCATTTCAGAAGTCTCTTGGAAGGCTTCAGTCTTCTTTTGACAGAAGACATCAGCAGTGTTGCAGTGGAGGTAAGTGTAATAGAAAACACCCATCTAGGGGAATGTGGAATGCAGAAACAATAAGATACAGATGTCCTGAATTAGTGACCCTGCAGTTTGTATGTATTCCCCATCTTTTTGTTAAACTCCAGGGGATATTGTTACTGAATTTGTCAGTCACGAGAATCTCGGAACAGATGCTAGATGATAATATTCTTTCACATAAAAAGCAATTGCTAAAGGAAGTCAGTGCCTACTTATTCAGCATGCAGTCTCATTTATGACAGGACTTGCCTTACAGCTGTGTTCAAGGGCTTACTTGGGCCCATTTGTCTACCTTTCCATCTAAAACTCTGTCTTTTGAGACCTCAGGTGATAGCAATTGCTCTGATCTTGTCTCTTCATAGACCTTCTACAGCACATACAGGTTTGACAATTTGGAAAGGGTATTTAATGCAGCAATAAAAAAGTTTGTGTAATTGCTGCTGTCTTAACTGGAAAAAACCCTATAATGACCTTAATGATTTTGCTTTCTTTGCTTAAATATATTACAAGCATTTTATGTTTTATTATTGCTACTGTAGGTTTTTTTTAGTAACCCAAGTGTTAGTGTTAAAATACACCAGTAGCAGCCAACTTCTTTTGTCTTGTCTTTTTTTTAACTTTGGTTTATTTGTTCTCACTGTGCTTACTCATTGTCTGTATTATATTCATTCCTACTGGATTTTATTTATGGATTGTATTTTTCAAAGTACTACTTTGTATCTCAAAAGCAAAATATAAATAGTTTGCTCCATGAAACAGACCAATTCAGCAACTTCAGGTGACCTACAATACTTGACTCGCACATTGCTTTTTCTATGCCCCTGTTCATGGAAAATGCAGTGTGCCAGCGTACTCTTATGAGTATATGACTTCTTGTATCCTAGCATGTGACTGGAACCAAGAAGTCAGACTGGTCTATTAATGACAGCTCAACCCAGTGCTCTCCTCTTTTAGCTGCCAAGGGATTCTTTCTAGTATTAGTACTAACTGTGTGCCAAGTCTAAATGCACTGATCAGAACCAGGCTTGTAAGAAGGTGTGTAACCACAGATGGGATATACATGCCTCATACACATTAACATCACTTTATGCTTACCGTTAACTAGCTATAAAGATACTACAAAGAATGCTGAGGCGAGGAAAGATCTGACATTGCTAAAATGGCCAGCTGGTCCTAACCAAACATTAATAAGCAAGGACTTGAGAACATTAAGTATAACTTCCATTCAGTTTTCAGCCTGGGTCTAGACTTTGTTTATGTAAGGCTTTGCAAGGGCT
Source organism: Cariama cristata (assembly GCF_000690535.1). Lineage (NCBI taxonomy): Eukaryota > Metazoa > Chordata > Aves > Cariamiformes > Cariamidae > Cariama > Cariama cristata. Next base: position 20,493 of record NW_009598572.1, on the reverse strand, counting down.
ACAACATGCTTTGAGCAAGATGATCAGCATCATCCTGTTTTCAGAGGTTTCAGTTGTTGAATAACTGAACTCATATGCCTCTTCATTTTTTTTTTTTTTTTCCTTCTTCTCAGTTGATTTGGTATTTGTGTTGTCAATATCAGTACAACTACTTTAAAATCTATGCTATTTGGTTATGCTGATATCATCTCTGCCAAGTGAGAGCTACCTGCAATGTTGGAAGCTGGTTTTGAACGTTTTGTGAGATCCTCCCTGCTAAACTGTGTGCAAGAGAGCGAGTGCTGAAGCCAGTACCTACCATTAGAGAGCAAGCTTACAAACACTAACTACAGTTATCTGAAAACAGCCTAAAAAAATGCGTATCTGTCACTTAAAGGACCCCGCTATGCCCTATGACATTGCCATAAGCGGGCCTGAAAATGTACTTCTGCTAGATAAAATGGCCCACAGTAGTTGGCCTCTTAGAATGCAGCAGCGATTCAGGAGATGATGGGAAAACATTAGTTGCTGTGATGGACTGTCCTTTTGTTTTAACATGCCCCTTTCCCTCAGGTAACTAAATCTCCAGTTACTCAAAACCATACAGATTTTTGTCATTAAGCCTGGCTACTTTCCATGCAGCTGTTCTGGGTTTTTACTGAATTTTATTACTTATGTTGAAAAATTATAATGGTACTATTTGACAGTGGTGCAGCTAATACAGTATTTTGAGAGGAGGAGAGTAATATAACTCATCAATTAATCTCTGGGCTGTGGTATCATAGTAGTCACAGTGGGAGAAACATCTTGCTGTGTCACTGAAATCAGGAATAAAACTTCTTAACACCAATGTAGTATTAAGAAGCAGGCACTCCTTTATTGCAGCGCTGGATGCACGGGGGATCGCTCCACCTAACGTGCATACCCAGCTGTTACCATGAACAGGTTATATAGATACAATTGATTACATATTCATATAATTCCTGGAGTCAAGATCACTTTTCCCTGAAATCATTTACATACAGTTACATCATACGATTACATGATCTCTTCTACTACTACGCATGCTCAGGGGAAGGGTCTTCACCTGGGCAAGGGTCTTTTTGACCTGTGGGCGTGAATTTCTAGTATTATAATGAATTATTATTACTTCAGGATACCTTAAAACTCATTTCATTGCCAAGTTAATCAAATGACCTCTTTGCCAGGTTGTCATATAACTTATCTATGCTCACTAGCCCAAAACAATCAGTTCCAAGTGTTCTCAACTTTCAGGACTTTACATACCCTTATTCTCTTTACCAGTCCCTCATTATCAATCAAAGTCATCTTAACCAAAATTCAAAGCAAGGTATAATCAAAACCCTATTGACTACCAATTTTCTAATACAAGTGGCTTGTTATTCTGATGATTGTTATATAAATTCTTTTATCTAAAATGCATACTATGTTCACTCTTGAATTTAACCTTTACATTGATTGATCAAACTCACTTAGTTTTCTGATTAAAATTCTTGATGTTCAGATCAAGCTAGGAAGGGGCAAGGGGATTGCCAAGCAGCATAATTGGTGTTCATTGTGCTTAACTAGAATCCATGGCGGTTTCTATAATTTCTTAAAAAAATCCAGTGACTGCCTGGTGAGGTACCTATGATTACTTACTTCAAAACATTAAACTCTATAGATACTAAAACATTACACATTATTCCTATAGTTACCGATTTCAAACTTAATACTTCTATGGTTACAATTCTATGATTACACACAGTTCCTATAGACTTAAACACAGCCCACCTTATTTAATTTAGAATCAAACTGAATTTTTGTATCAAATCTCATTTGATTTCAGACATTTGTAACAGCTGTGTTTGACGATTGCATGAAATTAGAGCATAATCGAATATAGAAGCTGATGGTTTTTCAAGGAGAAATTCTTATTTATGTGTTTCAGTACCACCAAAGGAGATGTAATTTGCTACTATGGAAACAAAGGAGAACCAGAACCTGTTTTCCTAAATGCTGGTAGGCTTTCTTCAGAAAGGTCTGAATATTACTTTTTGTAATTTTAAAGGTGTCAGAATGTAGTTGTATTGCTCTAGTAATTTAGCTATTGTCTTCATTAACTTTTTCTTTGTGTTCCTTAAAAAAAAAAAAATTAAATGTTCTTAAATTCATTTAAGTATTTATTAATAAATTTCAGTAGAGAATCAATAGTTCATTAAAAGCTTCTATCCATGTCAGTGTTTCCACCTGCACTGCAGTTGGTGGGATGCTCCTTAGGTAACTAAGACTGAAGGACAGAAGTCTGTCTTGAGGAGTAGAATTTTCAAAGGTTCATGGACTTGACCCTAACTCTTCTTCCCCAGCAGTATTAAGGGCATCGTGTGACTATGCTCCCCTAGGGACAGAGTTGGCTTGTAGTTTTGTGTGGGTTTTTTTTTTTTCAATCTGTCTTATCAGGTGTCTTGATTTAAAATCTTTAAAATCTAGTTCTTTGCTAGCCAACTACATAGAACAATACTCCAGAATTCATCACCAAAAAGCCAATTTAAATGGACAAGGACACACAGAAGGCTCTGAGCAGTATAGCTGGTTGATAACAATGAATGACAGTGGCTTATTTTGCCTGCTTAGGTTAATGGTCAAAATGTTGCTGCCAGTAGGCAAATAATTACTGTAGCAATTACAGCATAAATTCTTGGAAACAGCTGATGGATTTTGTACATCTACAAGCACAAAACAGGTTTTAATACAAACATAGTAAAAAAAAAAAAAAAATTTTTTTTAAATCTGGCTGCTTGTAATGAAACTGAGTCACAAATTTTAGGTGTCTGCAGACTGTAGCAAAGGTAGTTCTGGTCTTTATACTTCAACAACAAATTGCTTTTCTGTATACATGGCTGCCTTTAGGGAGAAATGAGGTTTGGTAATCTTTGTGCTTATTTGTTTGCATTGTGGTGAGAAACAGGGTACTTCTAAACAGAAACATTTCTTGTCATGAAATGTTGCTTTGCAGTGTTTTTCAAGAATAAAATCAGAGACAAAAATAAATTATGATTAATATAGCTAAACTGGAAAAGACTAGACTGCAAAATGATATAATTCTGTTGTACCTTTTTCGTAGTTTAGCGAACCACAGGTTAAAAGTAACTGCTGCAAATATGAATAAGAGTAATACTGTGAAACAAAGGACTGAATATTAGCACAGAGGTGTGCTTAAGCACAGCCTAGTGTAAGATGCATGCCTGCTGTAGTCTCCTGTTTAGCAATGGGGCATGTGTTTTATAACATACCTGCAGATAAAGATTAGCTGGGAAAACACTTAAATTGTATTAAAATTTGTGAAATCTGTAATGACAACTGCAGATCACCAGAATAGCCTTTCCAATTACCACCCCACTCCACACCCTCCCCTGAACAATATTTAGTAAGTATGCAGATGCTATGCAGCTGGAATTGGTCCACAGGGACTGGTCTGTCAACAGTTGTTACTGCTTTTAAATCTTAAACTTATCACATAACCTCCTTGTTGCAGATTTCATTAATTTCATAACATGTAAAGCTTGAAGGGTTAAAGTTGCTTTACAGAAATAAACTCAACAATATCACGATTATGAGTTATTTTGCGCTTAGGCTATGTCATACCCTAATGTTCCTGTAGTGTTGTGTTCTGGAGGAAAAAAAAGGCTTTGATATTTCACCTGATTTCACACCACAGTGTACATTGTGTTAATAACAGTGCTGAAAATCTCAAATTCAGCTAATTTTAGTAAACGTAAAGCAACGATGCTCTGAAATGGATGTTCTGGATTGTTTTTTCTGGTTGCATGGTTTTTTTGTGGGTTTTTCTCCCCTAATAAAACAGTCACGGTAGTGGTCCAGAAGAGTTCTTGAGAAATGGTTACATTATGTTATGCATTACACACCTAGGAGACTCTTGCTATCTGAAGGGGTGTTATATTTTTTTTATCACACGATGTACATCTTTGATACATAATTTAATGACCTCATTTCTCTTTGAACAAAAAGAAAGCTAGCAATAGGATAAATAAGCAAATTCTTGTAAGAGATTCGTGATGAATTTGCTGATAGCCTTTGTTTTTGTCCCTCAGACTGTGTGGGATAAGAAAATTATGAAGTTATTTTTTGCATAGTACATAAGTTAATTTTATTTGCTCCAGAGCTTCCTAAGTTGATTGTTTGTTTTTTTTTTTTTAATGTATAGGAATATATGGATTGAGTAATTCTTTGTTGGATACACCATGGAAGAAACTTCAGTATGGGAAGCAGCTTTTCACAGAAGTGGTCAAGAGAAGTGAAGACCTTACCAAAGAAGACTTGGTGCAGGAACTTCTTACAGTGATGAATAATCAAGAGCCGTAAGAACATGATAGCCAGAGTTTACTCAAAATGCAGTATGACCAGTTTAAAAATTGCATATAGAAACCATTTTGAAAGAAAAGACATTTTAGCCTTACATTAATTGACTAAAGCTGGGTAATGAAGGGCAAAAGTAGTGTTCTTTGTCTCCACAGAGACTGGCTTTCAACAATACTGATTTTTAAGCAGCAGACACAGTAAACATCATTACTGCCGTCTTAGTACTCATAGACTGTTCACTGATTTCTCTGTGCCCTTTTCTTTTAAAGATTGCACTTCTCTTATAAGGTTAATGAGTGCAAGACAAGGGATGTGTAAGTTGCTTGCTGTAAGCTTTGTGGAGGCTCACTGTAGGGTAAGGTTCAGTTTCTTACTCCACCCAGAGTAAGCACTTGTTTATATGAGCAGGTTGGTGTTAGTAGCTGCTAGTTATTTTGTATTGCTGCCCAGAGTGTAGACAGAGGGTAGAGAAGCAAGTTATTTTCAAAGTAGAACCAGCTGCCTTCCTCAAAAGTGCAATTGTTTTAGGCTAAATGGGGGAAGGAGCAAAGGGAGTATTTGCACAGTTCAGCTGTAGGCCTGTGGTCAAGGAGGTTCCCAAGAGATGAGTTTGAGTATCTAAGTAAGGTTCTCGCACTCACAACTGGCTACACAGTGAATCTGAGCCTACAATCTAGATGTTTAGAAGTAAAGGATATTGATACCATTTCAAGTCCAGACATGGAGTAGGGTAAAGGAGGTACTGTGGTCTAAATTCATATCGTTGCTCACCATCCAGTAACTTTCATGTTTAGCCTGACTTTTACCTGTCTAGGGGATGATTTGTGTTGAAGCGAAGCTGTTTCTCGTGTATAGATCCAGTTTCCTAACTTTATCAGTCAATTTTAATACCAGGATTCATGTTGGTGGCATTTCTCAGTGGTTCAAAATAAATGTTTATATAAGAACTCGGACATCTGAACAATGAGTAGTAATTGGGAAGTCTACTAAGCCATCTTAATTACTCTTTTCATCTGGTATCAGATCAAGTGATTTTTCAAAAAATTGTTATAGTTTACCTTTTACTATACAGTCCAAATGATCTTCCCGTAATGTTCAGTAATTCAATATGATCTCATCTGAAATCATCTGACTATAAAATGGAAATATTTACTTACAAAAAAGCAATATTTAAAACTCAGTCTGTAATCTTTCCAAAGGACACTTCAAGATGAAATGATCTTTTCAAAATATGAACACATGGGATATGCACTAGCTTTGAACTTTCTTAAAACATCTTATTGCATATTACTTTATGATCAGTTTGTGTGCGTTACAGGAATTAAGTAGGTTCAACGGTTGGCTTACTCTTAAATTCCCTTCTTTCCTGCTGGATACAGGTTTTTGTCCTTTGCTCTCTCGCTTCTGCTTCAGCCCTGCCTTTGACTGTGATCTCAGGGATGTACTGCAACTCCTTCCAGGCTCCTTAAAACTGCTCGGGGTCTTTAAGTTGGAGAGCAGCCTGTTATGCCAAGTAGACAAGAACTGCCAGTCATGGATTATCAGATAGAAGCCGACAGTTCTCACAGGCTGAAGTGCCCTGCTGTGTGCCTTCTCTGTTAGATTGTGGTATGCTTCAGCCATATGCCCAATACTGAGAGCTTAGTGCTCTATTTACACTAGAATTGCACCTGTTGTTGCTCCTCCCTGAAACACCCACAGGTTGTCTTCACCACAACAACAGAGAAAATCATCCCCGTTAGATATAAAGGTCATTTACAATATAACAGATTGCACAGTCTCCTCTACAGATCAGGATGAGCTCTGAAAGTGGGGTTAAATTGATCAGTCTGTTTTGTTCTGCCCTCTTCCCCAACATTCACTGTACAGCTGATAAGCTGCTGAATTACTGTTATTTTATTGGTACAACTGGGTCCATGCTAGGAGGCAGAAATGGGATTATTTCTTGAAGAAGCTTAAAAATCAAACACAAAAACCTGCTGTAATAATAGTTAAATTGGACTTTGATAAGTAAAATTAGAATCTTTAATTATTGAAATAGGGAGCTGTACTTATGGATAGCATTTGAGAATATGTTCTGGTGATGTGAATGGAAAGCCGGGGATGTAGGGTTGCTGCAGTAACATTTGTGACCTTAGCATCTCTTATATGGGATGCTGATACTTAATTACAATAAACGAAGCTTGACATGCTTTATAATAAAACTACATTTCAAGCTTTGATAGGAATATATGTCAAGAAATTTGGGCACAAGCTCACCTTGTCCTCTGCTGCGTCTTCACAAATTTTATTTTAAGGATTGTCCTAGGTATTTTGCAGGTATTCCAAATAAGATCGAAGGAAGCAGAGAGGTCTTTTTTCGACACAAAGAGAACTCATGGAGTCTAACTGGAAAAATGCTGGTTTATATGATGTGCCTCAAATTACTTGATCATTAATGTTTTAATTGAAACTAAAATGCAGAAAGACAGACAAAGAATAACAAGGAAAGTGAAAAACTTGTCAAGATATGAAAAATATTCCTTAAAGTGAGACAAAAATTCAAAAGCTTGAAAGAATCTATTTGGGAAAGAGCTTACAATCGGTTTTATCTTTGGTTTTCCTCATACTTTAGTTTTGAACACAACTCACTCACACTTTTGTACTTTTTGAAAAGTGATTGTTACTTATCAACCACTCAGTTAACACGGCTTGGTTCAAGAGGGATGAATGTGTTAACATTGGAGAATTAAAATATTTTTTTATTACTTTACTGCTTTTTTCAGTCAATTACCAGACCCTGCAATTGAAGACCAAGGGAAGGATTATATACGTCCTATATTGAACAAGTATGCAGCTGTATGTGTTCGTTGCCCAGGTTACGGAACAAGGTAAAAAATTCATAGTCGGAACTAGATGTGTACTGGATCAAAGCATAAATCAAAATTATGCTGCTATAAGTTTTAATTCTATAGTGACTGCTTTAAATTTGTTCAGATATTATCAAGTATAATTCAGTAAAGTATTTCCGTGCTCAGTATTCTGCCATCTTAGATTTGCTACTGATGAGCATTTTAAGCACACATTATGATTTGTCTTTCGGGGGGAGTGTGACATAGCTTCAGTTTGTCCAAGACAAGATAATACAGTTTTCCTGGTTCCTCAGTGTAGTAGCAGATCTGCCCAGCTCTAATTCTGATCTTATCAAAACAGGAAAAGCTTTGAAATAATGTTTTTAGCAGAAAAACACAATTATCTTCTATATGTATGGAACTGCAGAACACATTTCTCTTCCAAGAGCAGGAATACTGTCATCTGCATAGCTAAGTTAGAGGTTTCTTTAGGCATGTCATTGTAATATGTAGCTGCTATATTCATACATTAAAAACCTATTACTCTTGTTCAAATAATACATATTTCCACTTTTCCCCTAACTCATGCTGCTTTTTTTGCTGAGATAATCTCACTTTCTGCTCAGACTGTTTATACCAAAGCTGCAAGAAGAATAGAATAATGCAATGCATCTTGCATTTAATCCTCTGTGGGACAAAATTGTAGGTGAACCCTGTTGCTGCTGGCAGGGAATTCCTACTCTAAAAATCTGCCGATGATTTTGTCAGAATAGTCTCTCTGGCATAGTATTTCCATTGTAGAGATGTAAATTGATAAGCAGAGAGCAGGCATATCTGTAAGTATTTTAAGTTGGTATTCTGAGAAAGGAACTACTGAGTATTTCTACAAAATGTATTCAAAGAATATTTTAAATATGGGATAATGAAGACTTAAAATGGTAAAGAGGCAACTTCCGCCCCCTTGCTTTGCAGGCTACAGTTTCAAAGGAAACAGGGATAACTCAGTAGAAATACTGACCTCTTACTGGTGAATTAACACTGTATTTCAAGTCTTCCCTGCTACTATAATTGTATGCTCACACTTATCTTTCCCTTAGCAACATGGCTTAGTGAATAGAGATTGTTAATTAGGCCTCACAATATTATTCTGAGGAAATTAAGCACTTTTTATGTGAGTGAACAACTGCAAAATGACTTAGCGAAGGCCACCACATCAGGATGATGGAAAATTCCTACTTCTGTCAGTCATCTCTCTGGCAGGGTACTGCAGTGTCCATAGAGAAATGTCAGCTTACATATGACAAAGTGGCATAGATGCATGAATGGAATCTGCTTTTCATGAAAACAAGTTTCCTCTTTGGAAGGCTCCTAGAGAGAGAAAAGTTTTTCTGTGATCGTATGTCAGTGTCCTATGATAATAATTAACCATGTTTAAATCTTAATGGACAATTGATTTGAAAGGAAAGAATGAAAGAATACTATTGAGATGAAAAACCCACCAGGGTAGGTGTAGGCTGTGAAGAAAAACTTGGGTTTATGCAACTTCTGAATAGAACACTTGGCACTAAAAGAAAGTTTAACATTTTAGTGTACTCTCTGTAAATTAGCAGCTTTGTCTGTCAGCTGCTGCAAGTGCAACAGGGAATCAGAGCAGTGGAGTGATGGAAGAAAGGACTGAAAATGCCCATTTGAACTTGCCAGGACGATTTCTGCCCTCCTAGTGTGGTGATGATATGGTCAAGAAAAAAATGAGCTAAAACCCTTGGGGATGAGGGATGGGACCCTGCAAATTATATAAACAGACACGAGGCTTAACCTTCTACCCTTATGTTGTTTCAGGACTAATACGGTCGTTCTCATTGATTCAGAAGGACGGGTTACTTTCACAGAGCGCAACATGATCAATGCAGATGTCAACCAGTGGAAAACAAGCACCTATGAATTCAAACTGCACACTTAACAACTTTCCATTTGAATGGTTTGTAATAATAGCAATGAGAGAACAAGCCGTTAAGCTCTAGTAAATGCTTTGTGTCAGCCTCCACAAGCTAAAAATAGCAAGGAAAGCAAAAATTCAAATAAACTGGTAGCATACCCTATGAGACTCACAAATCCTTCGGATAAAACCAAAAGAAGAAACTGTTTTTTTCATTAAGTAGCAACTTACAATCAGAAATAAATTTTTTAATATCACTGTGCTTCTAGGGCAAGGCCATCTTTCCTGAAGACAAAGTCAGTGCTTTTTTGTGGATGGTTTGGTTTTGTTTTTTAAAGATGTTTTAAGTAGACTCTTAAACATGTTTTCAGTTCCAAGAGGGGAAACACTTGCTGCTTTCATTGTTCCATCTAAAGGTTTTGCCAAGCTTTGCTTTCCCTTCAACATATGCTTTTAAGATTGTATAGCTGATGCCAATGTGTGTTAAATGAATGTATGTTATCTTTGTAGTATTAAGTGCTTTAGTAACGTTTAAACTTTTCAGCAGAGCCATGGTGCAATGTTCTGCCTGGGGAGAGCAGAGCAGGGGGGATTCTTTACATTTGTTTTCCTACAGATAGTACAGCAATGTATCTTCTTTCTAAAACTTGATTTGAGAGTAGATAGGAAATTTAGTTCAGTCTCTGTTCAGTTTTAATGAAAAAATCATGGGAGCAGACTTGCTTATCTTTGACCGGAATAAAATTTATTTGTATTGTGACATCTTGTTTGCTGATAGTCTAATTAGCAATATTGGTTTTCTTCTTTTCTTCCCCGGCAGGCAGGTAAGGAATAGGTATCTGTTTGCAAACATAAGCTGAGTATGAAGTTTACATATATCAGCTGTTTTGTACATGTCCAATTTTGGCTTCATTTCTTTATTGGTATAATATGTTAAAGGCTGGAGTGACTGCTCATAGATTTTTAGTAAAAATAGCTATTTGTTGTAAGGTGACATTATTGCAGTTTTATATTGCTGAACAAGTTGGGTATTAAGATGCACTTCATATGTTCTAACATCTGTGAATTAAAAAGCTATTTAAATGCATGCTTTTTTCAATTATTCAGTGCCAGTGTAGGTGATAGAAGTTTCTAGCTAATACCAAGATATTTTAAAACCCTATGTTATTCTGCTGCTATTGCTGTTCTGTTTTGACATATTTTGAATGCTGAATATTAAGTTAGTAATGGATCACTGCTATTTTTTTCTATATATGCTGAATGTATTCTTTTTACAAGCCTCTGATTATTAATTATTAGAAAGTAGCAAGATTTCTGATAATCTTCACAAAGATGTGCAACTGTTCTTCTGTACTCAAGCTTGTGTGTTCAAGCATTCTCGCTAGCGTGTGTGTATGTCTGTCTGTAATGGAGGCAAGAGTAAATTGGACTTGCTGTTGAGGTGAAGTACTGTGAAAGGCCACTCCCAGATCTAGAATTGCCAGGAGATGCTAAAGCAGCATTAGTCAATTAATTCCTTTGTATTTGCATATTTAAATAGCTTCTAGATACCAGGACTGCTTGCATGACTAGTCACAGGTTGTTGATGCAGTAGTGTATAAATGACTTTTTGACAACCTTGATTGCAAGAAGATCAGTATGGTCTTGTTGGGTTGTACATAGTTTCAAACTCAGAGCCTTCCAGACTGCCTTTCTGAGCTGTAGGAAATGGCTAGCCCTTTTTTATTTTTTGATGACTGTTTAAACTGTGTATGTGTATGAATAAAACTGTTATTGTTATTTTCAGATGCAAAGAAATAGCCATAGCTATCTTAAATATGCATTTGTCAAATTCAAATTTAAAAATAAGTTTGCTTCGATAGCTTGCCCTTATTGAGAGTTTGCATAGCAAACTTTTTTACATCTTAATTAAAAAAAATCACCAGTGTATATTTGAACGAGACATTCTATTTGAAGACATTACCTAAATGGCAAGCAAAATGCTTGCATGCAGTTTCATGCTAAAAGCATTTATAGACCTTAGTTTTTATAATAGTCATGTGATAATGAAAACCTATTTTTTACATATAGGCAAAAGAAAAGCAAGTTGGAGGTTAGATGAAAAACAGATGCTAATAATGTATTGCTTTGCTTGAATCAAAATTCTAAATCTGGGATTTGCTTTTTCTGACAACTAAAATAAATAGTAAAGAACCAAAACCTCTGATTTTATTTTTATGTCAGAATAGTTAATAGTGAGCTTTTTTAACTTCTGTTGAAGCTTATGAGAATTTTGTCATTGGCTTCAGTGGAAACAGGATCAGGACTGCAGTACAGATATCTGCAAATGGTGCTTGTCCATCCATAGAAATGATCAGGTATTCATGAAGTGCATAATTTACTGGGTGCAAATTATAGTTGCAATGAATCCACTGTAAAAAGTAAAATGTAGCTGAAATTAACAAAGTATTTTTATAAAAGTATTTTTAAGAATAAAAGGGGATTTTAAATATCAGTTTTAAAGGACATAAAGGAAAAAAGTGTATATAGGAAACTATTGCATGGCATTTTACTGAGTTTGCTTATAGATAACATCTTTTCAGAGTCATAAATTTCCAAGAGATTTTTGTTTCCTGTCTTTTTTTTCTATCAAAATAGTAGTGGAAGAAATTTTAAAATGTCTGTAAAAACTCAACTATATTTTTTTTGCTTAAAATTGTTTCATAATTGTTGTTTACATGCGTGTTCAAAACTAGAATCATAATAAAGTCAATCTGGTGACCAGTCTTTGTCAACATTAATAGATTGTACATTTTTGCACAGATGTTTATGCCAATTTGCCTGTGACTTTGTGTGATAAGATGAAGTAAAATCTTTCATGAGTTATTAGCAATGAAAGAGCTTTAAGTTAAATCCATTTCTGGTACTTAATTCCTTTTTAAGAGTGCTGTATTTTTCTGAGGGTTTTGTTTGGGTTTTGTTGTTGTGTTATTTTTTTTAATTCTATACTGTTGTAGGGTTATACTTATCTTACCCAGGTAAGAAATTGGAAATATTTCTTTAAAGCTAATAATCCAAGTTTATGGCATTTTGCTTTGTTTTTCAGGTTAGTAAACAGAATATATTGACTGGATTGTTTCCAGACCAAGTAATCAATTCTCTGAAATACTCTCCAACTTCTGACAACCAATATGTGTCTACTGTCTCCCCTCCCAAAAGCAAATGTCCTCTTGTTACTAGCGCTGGCTGGATTCCACTCCAAGCACAGCAAGATCAGGTGGAAAAACATGAAGATTCTCAAACACTGAATGTCTCAAACACTGTCTGGATCATCCTTCTTCCTGCCATGACCTTGGGGTACTTGGAATCTGCCTTCTCCCTTGCAGACTGGAGTGGATCCTTCAAATCTTAATACCAGAGTGTGCCAAGCAAGCCCTTAAAGGAAGAGGGACTGGCATGTTCTTGCCTATAAAATGGTGGAGCCATCTCAGTTAGTTTTAGCTTTACAAGCAGTGACCTTTTCACACTGACAGTCACTTTGAGAAGACAAGCAGCTGGTCTTGCCATTGCTAAGGTGGCAACCCAAATGAAATCTAGAGGAATTCCCAAAATCTGCAAAAAGAAAAGCTTTATTAACTCGCAAGCCTCTAAAGTTGTCACTGCCAATTCTTGTCTATGCAACAAGATAAATTTGGTCTGGATTACTGGTCTTGAAATTAGGTGGCTGCATCAAATGTTTGGCAAGAGAAGTTATTAATTATCGGGGACCTTAAAAATTAGTAATGACAAGTATATATTAAAAGTACTTTGAGGAGCTCAAATTCCTCCCCAAAAATTGAAATAATTGCAGCAGAGATACAGTACAGATAATAGGAAGGGAAGAGCAAAACCAGTGCTTCCTTGGTGAAAAGCCAGAGCCTCACAAAATGCTACTGAAAGGCAAGAATCCAGGTTCACTGTGGAAAAAGCCTGGATCCTGGACAGACCTGAGACTCTCTTGTTATGTGAAGCTGAGACAACCTTAATGTTCTGCCATACCTGGATGCTGCAGTGGAGAGCAATTGTTTCATCTCCCTGTTACCAGTAGCTTTAATAAATACACTCTTAATGGACCAGAGAATGAGTTAGGCCTTTGGAGGTCCTCAGTATGTTCAAAGCTTAACTGATAGATATTGTTACAAATTAAATATACCAAACTAAGTGTTAAGACAAACTATTGGTAAGACTTGGAACACTGTTTCCATAATATCATGAGGACGTAAGTAATTTCAAAATGAATCAATGTAATACTAAGCAGTAATAAGGCAATAATTAAAGCATCTTACATTTCAAATTTAGCTTGAAGTACTTAAATAATCCACGTTTATGGCTCAGCAAGCAGCCCTATTTATATGGAATATTAACTACTAGGAATTAGTTTTGTATCATTCAGATTCATGTAGTAGAACATTGCTAATGTTCTTCATCTGATTCATTTTCTGCAGAGAAGTCTTGTTGATAGCTTCTGAGGATTTAGGAAGTGGTCTTGACTTGGTGAAAATAGAATCTGTGTTGTAATCAAAGGGAAAGGCAATAGAATATTCAACTGTGAGAATTACATAACCCACCACTATGACTTATGCTGTGAAATACAAGTTAAGGTGAACAGAGTGAAGAAAATGTTGCATATATAAAATGAATATATAAAGTAACTATCTCTGGAACATTCTGTATCAAGAAGTTAGAAACGGAATGAAAAAGCAGTATCAGATTAAAGTACTCAAATTTACCAGATATTTTAAAACAGAAGACATAAGGACTGAACTTAGGATCAGAGATGAGGGAGAAAAATAATAATTAACGTAAACTTCTATATTAAGTAGGCTAGGCAAAAATTACAATCTATTTAAGACATACACAACGTGAATGAGAAAAAAGCAATGTGTCTGCTGATTCACATTAAACTTTTGTGTCTTTGTACTGGAAAGATAAATCGAGAAAAAGAAACACAAACTAAAAACAGATCAGAAGTTGGAGAAATTAAGTGGAGGAGAAGGCCATACTTAAATTAGCAGAGAACAAATATAATGAAGAAAATCCATTGCCGTTGAAAGATGTTCTGAAGATTATCTGTGAAAGCTTGAATGGAAAAGGAGTAGCTATTTTGCAAGCAAAGATGGACAGTGTAGCTTTAAGATGTCTAGGCTACATCAGGAGTATTTACTAGCACTCTGAGACCGTTATTCTAAACATGAAGTTTGTGTGGCCTGATTAAGCTATTGTTTTTTATAGATAGATATTATTTATAAGTTATTATATATTTATAAATATAGATTTACATATATAAAAATATATATAAGAATTTGGTGGACAGTTCAGAATCATCATCAGAATGAAATATCTGTTCTAATATAAATTGCATTTAACAATGCCAAAAAGGTCACTCAACATAAAGAGTTCTGTAAAGTATTGCTAGAGAGTGTATGCTTTTAAAAGTGATTGTAACACCAAGGTAAAATAAACAGCAAGTATGACTCCAAAGTTGAAGAATACTTGATAGTGACTTTGATGGAGTAAT
>NW_009598572.1:0-5800 GCF_000690535.1 Cariama cristata | reverse complement strand
AGGTGAGTGAAACAGAATAACTTCCATATTCTGAATATCTTTGCTAAAATGGCACTTTTTTCGTGCATTTCATTTCCATCTCATTCTGTGATTTATTTTCTTTCTTTGTGTCTTCACTAAATATCAGCTGAATGATCACATTACTTATTAAAACTGTAGTATTTGCATTATTAAATATTTGTCTCAACAGGCAAAACCTTGATCTTTCTTAAAACATAAAAATGCATGTGAAGGCCTGATCTCTGTCCTGAAGAGTTTGAGCTGGAAATGGCATTCAGTGATATATTCTTTTGATATATATTAAAAAACAAACAAACAAAACCCAACCAATAGCAACAACAACAAAAAAAAAACAAAACAAAACAAAAAACCACCAAACTCAAAACCCCAAACCAGAACAACAACTCTGCACATAGACTGTAAAGCTTCCACTGAAGCTATGATTGTTACATACGTATGGG
This sequence comes from Cariama cristata, assembly GCF_000690535.1. NCBI lineage: Eukaryota > Metazoa > Chordata > Aves > Cariamiformes > Cariamidae > Cariama > Cariama cristata. The sequence goes on along the minus strand of NW_009598572.1, from coordinate 5,339 downwards.
ATTAGAATTTCTTTATTTTGAATAGCATAGAAATAATTGTTATGAAAATATTTTATGCAGAATACATTTTTATCTATGAAAGTTAATATGAAATTTAATGATGCTACTGTATGCTTGATGTCTGCAATTAAGATTATGTAATAGTAATTTAAGAAATAATTTAAACAAATGTCTAAGCTGGCCTTTACATGAGCAATTAGAAGCATATTTAGTCCTCATTTAACTTGCTCTGAATTAATGGGTCTTCAGCATGTTCTTGATAGTCATTATATGCTTAAATATTCTCAGTAAAGTGTTCTGGAACTGAGCTGGTTTTATGAAAATTTATTTTATGAGCCTGTTCTTTTTGTGGCCTCTGAGAATGACAGGGCCTACTAAAGCCGTAAAGTGCCTTACAAGCTTGTCTCTGATGCCAGAGGAAGTGTTTTCAGTGGACGTCTCATCTGACATGCCAGCCCTTACAGGCACAGAGCCAGCCTTGGTCAGTAACCTACCAGACTCTGTAAACACATTGATTTCTTCTCTTTGGGGGAAGAAACCACATCACTTTTCAGATGTTAATTAAGATAGATTAAATAATAAACTGGGGAATATGTGGAGCCAGTAGTGTCGTACAACATTATAATTAGTATTCAATAATGGAGGCTTTTGCCTCTTGCTAAAAGAATGTGCTCTTTCAAGAAAAAGGTGAATGAGAAAGTTAGGTTTTTTCCTCTCCCTGTACTACCTCTGCTGTGAAGAGTGACTGGAAATAACCATAGAGTCAAGGTTTTAGTCAAATGCGTTTAATCCGTCTCACATTTGTCATGTTGCACTTGAATGGCAGACAGTTAGCGAGGAATTAACTGTCCTTTCAATTACAGATGGGTCTAAGTTAGTTTGATTAGTAGTGCCCTTACATGATTTTTCTGCTAGTCCCTATTTACTGTGCTTTGGCTCACATTTCTGGGCAACCTCAGATCACAGGGCTTAGACTTTTCAGATGGAATGGAACTGGTAGACGTGCTTCGGAATGCACTGAGTGCACTCCAACAAGTAATAATAGGTTTAGCCTCCAGCAAAACTGTCTGAAATGCATATAGCGTGGAGATTAAGTACTCGGCACCAATTGTTTTGCTGCATAAAGCTGTTTATGTTGGTCTGCTTTACTTACAGATGTAGCATGTGATAGATGTGTGTTGTATTGGTACCCTTGCAATATGGCAGTTGCAAATTCTTCTGTTTTCTTTAGCAATATACTGTTCCAGTCAAGTCTGAGTACTCTCTTGGTATAATATGCATGTGTTTAGACTGGCAAAGCAATCCCACAATGGCAGTTACATAAAAAACAGCCATACCAGAACAATTGTGCTTTCAGAAGCATAACTTATTTTGCCTCTGTTGGGGAAAACAAAGGTACTGACATTTATGGTTTTGCTCGTATAAGTGCAACTACACCTGGATTTTTGGCAGCCAAAGATTATGCTCCTGATTCATGTCTGCATGCCACCAGCAGTATATTTAGTAGACCAAGGTAAGGAATTGGAGCAACAGTTTCTTAGCTGTAGTTCACAGCAGTCCTATGGAACAACAAAGTATGCTTTGTTATCACTGGTGTGAATTTAAAACATCACGATATATAATGACTCGTAACAAAAACTGCCACTCAACAGAAGTCACTGGCTAGAGAAGTTTAGGAGAAGCCAGAATGTCTAAAGTAGTAGTTGTCAGAGGAGTACTATTACAGCTCTTGAAAAGTAACTAAGATTGACTTGCAGGGTTATTTAACAACTGAACAGTAGCATATAGTAGAGATGTATGATGTGAAAGCAGCCACGAGGCTGGCTCAGAGGATTTTGTTTTCTGTTATGCTTAAGGTTATCTTTACAAATAGCAGATAAATATTATCTGTTCTAGAAAAGTGCTCTGAACTATTTGGATGAAAGGGCGTATAGAAAACAAAGTATGAAGACTGGTATTCTGTAGCACATGAATGTTATTTAATTTTTTCCTCTAGTACTCCCATAGATAAATTGAGTGTATTTAAGAATGCAGGATTTTCAGCCCTAGGAACAAGTTTGTTCTATGTATCAAGAACAAGTAAGGGCAGCCTTGGTCACTGTACAATAGTAATAGGTCCAACAGGTAATTGCAGAGAATGTTACTTAGGAGTGACTTGTGCAGTACAGTTTGTAATGTGAAGGTCACCTAGTTACTTAAAAATCAGCATCTTTTTTTCATCCAAATTTGGAATATATTTAAAAAAAAAAAAAGTTGATACTTTTTATTTGACCTCTTAGTCATCATATCCCACTTTAAGTAATAGTGTCTTTAGAAAAATGCCTGCCTTATTGGACAAAATGCTAACTGCGATCAAACTTTAGAGAAGTAACCAATTGGCTGAAGATTCTTCATCAGAAAAATTGGAAGTTAGATGTGCTTCTGTAGACAACAGTTTAGTTTGCCCTAAATTTGTATGGATGCCAAGTGCAAGATTAGTGATTCTGTGGTATCATCGAGCCAAAGGATCTATCTACTTTGATCACCTTCCATAGCAATCAACCACCTCTTGACATTAGAGGACTGATCTGAGCTTGCTCACGGGGTCCTTTTGATATCTTTCCATGGCTTGTCAGGTGATGACTGACAGAGTTAGGTTGAGGAGAGCAGATTTCAGCAAAAACTGAGACACAAAAATACATAATGCAAGCAAATACCAGTTTACCAGTACCAAAAAAAAAAGTAAAAAGTTGCAAAATAACTTATTTTACTAAAACAAAAGTAATGTGGGCTGAGCAAAATTTGTCTTCCAGTAGCTTTCGCTGTTGGAACAGTGCAGCATGTGGTGCAGTTACTGTCATTGTAACTAAGAATATGAAAAAGACACTGGCTCCACCTAATTTTCATTCTGATGAATGCAGGCTGTTAACTTTATTAGGAAGCTCACAGTTGTTTTCCTTACAGGCTGGTTTTCTGTATTTTGTGTTGACAGCAATAGTTTCTGTCCAGCTTTCCTATATCTTGTTTATGAAAATCTCCTTGTCATTAGGAATGGGTTTTTGCTGCTCATAGTTTATGATACTATTGTAAATCCTGATTGCACTATGCAGGTGGACCTGCACCCTTCTAATTCAAAAGTCTGGATGAAAGATAAGATATTTTTTTTTTGGTGCATGTTTGACAAGTCTTCCATCAGAAGTCCAGGTGATCAAAACTTGCAGGTGAATTTGCAACTTGTCAGACACAGCAGATCAGATTTAATTCTCCAGAGGTCACATAGGCCAGGATTTTACCATGATTTTAACATTGTTTTGATGAAAACATTGGTCTGCCATTGGACTGTTATTCTTTTGTTTATAAAAAGTTAGAAGTCTGTTTCCCTGTAGTGTCAGTGTCACAAAGAATCTGCTGTTGCATAGTTGCTTTAAGTCAGAATATTATGGTTTTCTGAAAACAATGGAAAAAACTAACATACTGGTTATTTTTTCACATTCAAGGCACTGCAGGCATTTTAATTCTTCCAACTCTACACAAAAATCTGTGTTCACACCTCTTCTGATCATAACTGAAATGTTGCTGTTTATGTAGATACAAAAAATTTAACCTGTGTTCTGAAGTGTGCAATCCTCTCAGTGCAATACTTCAGTTATACAGTCACGTAATTTGGATGCAAATGAGTCAGGATACTTGCATTTTCATATACCCTTTGAAAGGGACAATCTTCTCCTGTCACAATGTTAGCAATTTATGAGGTGACATGACACAGCTAGTTTACAGCAGATGCCAACATCAATTCAAATTCTGTACTTAATCATGAAATTTTTTTTTCCTCAGCTTCAAAGGTTGAAGTGTGATGTAAATGGCTGTTTTGCAAACCATATTTACTAAATACACATTCTGAAGTAGTTTGGTTTAACATTAATGAAAGCAGTCATAACTTTAAAACCACTCTAAAATGGCTTGAGTGCAGAAGCCTGTTATGAGGAATTAAAAATTAGAAGCTGCTTTCAGTTTTTGAGGGCAGCTTGCAAAGATTTAAACCAATTTCAGTAACCTTATGTGTTGATACAGTATCATGACATTATGTCCATCTAAATTATGACCATATCATTAGATACGTTGGTCCAGTCAGACGAACACAAATATGAAAGGCCTAACAGAAGTCTTCAAAATATGATTTTAAAATACTACTGTTATCTTTCATAACAGTATTTGGGGACCTCAAAGACATGAGATGAGTGAAATATGAGAATCTTTTTCTAATGTTCTGAAATTGCATATGGAAGCGAACAAAAACATTTATCATACTTTAATGCTATTATACTGTTGGGTGATTAAACCAGTATGTATTATGATATTATTTAATATGAGAATCTTTTTCTAATGTTCTGAAATTGCATATGGAAGCGAACAAAAACATTTATCATACTTAAATGCTATTATACTGTTGGTGGTTAAACCAGTATGTATTATATTATTTTGTGTCTGTTAATTTCAAATCAGTATGATAGTGAAGGACAAAAGAGACAAAGCTCTAATTTATGTGTATCAACAAAAGCTACTATAGTTCTCTGTTTCTGGGGGAAGCAAATTATGAAATATCAGAGTCAATTAGAACAGTGAAAGTTCATTAACACTTTTGAAGTAATTTTACATAAATTGTGTAAGATGTCTTAAATTATTTAGGAATTGTGCCTGAACACTACAATCAGATTTGGGGCTTATTCTGTGAACCGCTTGGTACATACAGCGTGAAAGATGGTCCTGCTTTGATTTATCCTTTTTAAGTAAGTAAGTTTTGAAGCAGTAATGCTGTAGTTGTGCTGCTTAAAGATATAAAGCAGTGGTTGTAGGAAAAAGTGGCATCTTTTTTAGCTAGCTAGCGTAAGGGAGTAAAGCCTTGCGCAGTTTTTCCATCGGCTCTGATAAAACGCAATGAACTTCTTACAGCCCTTGCTTCTGCTGTATTTTTTTTCTTCTAATTTAAAGTAAGAGCAACTGAAGTGAAAGGACAAAAAGCATGAAGAACCAGCTGGACCCATAGATTATCAGGTCTCACACTATTACAGCAGATGAATGAGGTAAAATCCTGGCATGGATGGTTCTCTTCAGGGCCCTGTAAGCGTAAGGAAGCCATAGCGGTACGTGCTGTGCCGCATGCCTGCCACCCGTGCGACGCAGCACCCCTCGTTAAGGGTGGTTCCCAGAGCCTGGGCAACGAAGGGTCGACTTCAGAAGCCGGGCACCGTCTCTGAGAACAGCGGCTCTGCGTTAGACTCCTGCAGTAAAGCCGGGCGCGTCTGCAGCTGCCGGGTAAGGAGCCTCGGTGGATTTATTTCGCATGCGATGAAACCAGAGGC
>NW_009598571.1:65019-67054 GCF_000690535.1 Cariama cristata | reverse complement strand
AACCTGAACCTCCCCTGGCGCAGCTTCAGACTCTGTCCTCTTATCCTGAAAATCACCTCCCTCGACCTGCTGGTCATGCTTCTTGTGATGGAGCCCAGGATATGGTTGGTTTTCTGGGCTGCAAGCGTACATTGCTGGGTCATGTTGAGCTTCTCGTCAACCAACACCCTCCCAAGTCCTTCTCCTCAGGGCTGCTCTCAATCCATTCTCCACCCAGCCTGTATTTGTGCTTGGGATTGCCCTGACCCATGTGCAGAACCTTACACTTGGCCTTGTTGAACTTCATGGGGTTCACACAGGCCTACCTTTCAAGCCTGTTCAATGTCCCTCTGCATGGCATCCCTTCCCTCCAGTGTGTTGACTGCACCACACAGCTTGGTGTAGTCGGCAAACTTGCTGAGGGTGCACACAACCCCACTGGCCATGCCCCTGACAATGATGTTAAACAGTGCCAGTCCCAATACTGACCCCTGAGGAACGCCACTTGTCACCGGTCTCCACTTGGACATTGAGATGTTGACCCCAACTCTTTGAGTGTAACCATCCAGCCACTTCCTTACCCACCGAGTGGTCCATCCGTCAAATCCATGTCTCTACAATTTAGAGACAAGGATGTTGTGCGGGACAATGTCAGATGCTTTGCACAAGTCCCGGTAGATGAAGTCAGTTGATCTTCCCTTATCCACCAATGCTGTAATCACGTTGTAGAAGGCCACCAAATTTGTCAGGCATGATTTGCCCTTACTGAAGCCATGTTGGCTGTCACCAATCACCTCCTTATTTTCCATATGCCTGTGCATAGTTTCCAGGAGAATCTGCTCCATGATCTTGCCGGGCACAAACGTGAGACTAACTAGCCTGTAGTGCCTCAGGTCTTCCTTTTTTCCCTTTTTAAAAATGGGGGTTATGTTTCCCCTTTTCCAGTCAGTGGGAACTTCCCTGGACTGCCACTTCTCAAATATGATGGACAGTGGCTTAGTCACTTCATCCACCAGTTCCCTCAGGACCCGTGGATACGTCTCATCAGGTCCCATGGACTTGTGCACCTTCAGGTTCCTTAGATGGTTCCTGCTAATCTGCATAGCATAGATGTCAAATTCCTTCTTCTGTAGTTCCCTGGATACTTCCTGAAATCATTTTTTAAAAGTGTCAGGAAAAATTCACCTTACAAACCAACAGAATAATGTTGTTCTGATTTTGCTCCCTGAACCGGTTCACCATGTTACCCTGCAGGTCCCCTCACTGTCAGTCAGGTGAGCTCCACAGCTAAAGAACAAATAATATATCTAAGAAAAGAAAAGGAACAAGATCATCCTTTCCCATGACAGCTAGCTGTTGGTCAGCTGAGGCACAATACTATATAAATTGTTTAAGCCACTTGGCTGATTTTCAGCAAAGAGCACTGGGGAGCATATAGGTGAGCTGCCATGTAGCACGTCTGTGCAACGGAACCTCAAGCAAACAGCAAAAATATCTCAAAGTGGCATAACTGAATGCAAAATACATTTTAGTCTAAAACTCACTTCGACTTGCAACATTACTTTTATGGGTTAGGATAGATGCTACTGAGGTGGATTTTTCTAACAGTCACTATTTATTCACCACAAATGTAAAAACGAGTCATTAAGTTCTTTTAAGTAATTAGACAGGTGAATTGAAGGCAGTCTTCACCCCAGACACAAGCACATACAAACAAATGTGGGTAGAGATGTTTGGTTTTTCATGTTTGCCCACCAATAAAAGAAACAGCAAAAAACCCCAGAAAAACTCATGAAGAAAGCAACAAAATAGTGCTGAACACGAAAGGGTGTTTTGTGATCCTAGGGTTTCAGATTTAGCAGTTTCTGCTCTCACCGGTGTGGCTGTACAAAGAGCTGTACTAACACAAGTGAGGAGGGAAGGGGGACACAAAAGCCAATTTTTCTTTCTGCCAATTACATATTGGAAAAATGCATGGAGAACCTGAAGGAATGATACCGAGAAGCAGCAAATAAGATATCACATGTGAATTGTAGCGAGGATATGCAGAATTGGG
>NW_009598571.1:57703-64988 GCF_000690535.1 Cariama cristata | reverse complement strand
GGGTGGGGGGGGCGGACACGGGACACACAAAACGCCTAACTTCTGTACCAGGTACAACCCTAGAAATGAGTAGTAAAGAATATCATGTTTGTCCATGGGTTACTAATTCCATAAAAGGAGGAGTCAACATGGCTTTCATAGAGGGAAGTTACATCTCACAAGGCTACCTCAAATAATGCCTGTTTTCAGTCAGTAAGTAAATGAGATTAAACTGATTGATAGAGATGGGGTCCAGGAAGCCCATAATGTGATAGCCAGAAGCTGGGAAAATATATTGAAAGAAGTTTCAGTCCTTACTTGCTCTGTTCTGGTACGATTTTCCTAATCATTTACTCATCGTTGTCAGAGGGAGCTCACTGGACATTTGCTCTGAGCCAGTGCACGCATTCCTATCTCATCCTGTTCTCACAGAATTTAGTGAAGCTCAACAATTCTGAGGCTTCCACCCCTCTGCTAGATCTGGTTAAGACTGGCAGAAGAGTGAAAAAGTTATGACGGGGAGGGAGCAAAAGGCAGCGAGACAGACACACACAGCAGGATTACATGAGCCTCCTTTCTTCACATTCCTAAACAATTCCAGCAAAAGCTTCTGCTGAAGAATTGGCCACAGTTTTTATCTTGAAACATTTAGAATTTAAAAGTGCATTTTTCATTGTCTTCAAATATATTTGGATTTAACAATAAAAATCCCATGGAAAGCATTTTTCTCTTTTAGCAATATATTCTGTTTCCTGTGATATATAAAAAATTAAAGATCTTAAACCCACACAATTACAATGTCTTCACTGATACATCATCATTTACTTTTCCTTATTTTAAGTATGGAAGAGAAGAGAAGTATCTTAATTAGTGTCATCAAGTAGTTTGGCTCCTAAGAAGTATTATCTTAGCTGATCTCATGTAGATTTTTACTATAGTTTCACATATTTTTGAAAAGTGTTTACCTTGCTAAAGAACATTGTTATTAAAAAGCAAGGAATTTACCCTACCCTAAATTAAGTGTACTCTGATTTAATAGGTTAAAATTACATACTAGAACATATGCAAACACAGACTTTTACATATGAATACTATGAAAACCAAAACTGTTCTAAACTTTGCTGTTGACTCATATTACACTAAGAAGTTAAGTTTCAAAATCTAAGCACACCAAAACTTTGGAAAAATGGATTTCTAATTCTGAGTTCTGCAGCTTGAACCTATTTCTAGTAAGAATTTATTGCTGTTTTGAACTGTAAATAGAGATTTAGAATATAAATAGGACCATCTGTAAATAACGGCATTCAAGCACCTATCATAGACGAAAACAAATTCCTTTTAGCATCATGTGTGGAAAAGACATTATTTAGAGAGATCCGTAATGGTATTTAGGTAGAATTGCAGTCAGTGTGCTGAAAGCAACTGGGTCTGGGTAAGAAGTCACGTGGAAAGCCTCTGTGGCACAGGAAGTCCTTTCACTTTTCAGAACGTCATCCATCATGCTGGGGAAATGGCAGGAAAGTAACCTACTACTTCTTAATAGGCTTCTGCATAGCGAGTTGCTTTGAAGCAGCAGCTGCCCACAGTAAATTTCGTTGACCCTTAGAGCCTTTCTCCAAGTTTTCCAACTGTTTTGTCTCCTGAGTTACAACTCAGTGTTAGGTCCAAGTCACCAGCACCTGACAAAACTTAGAAGCTCCAACAATGTGAGAATGTAAAGCTTTCAGGGATGTTGTCTTTTCCATACAGCACCAGCAGAGAGACCTGATGCCATTACATTTACCAACAGAGAAATTTTCTCCCTCTGAGACCGGGACTATTTTAGAGGGTGGCATTACACTATGCACATGTGCTGTATTACGGGATGTAAGATAAACAAAATGTTTGACTCCTGGCACAGGAATTAGCACTCTGTTGTGATACCAAGTGCTGTATTTTATTCATTAAACCTTAAACATGTAATCGTTTAAATCTGCTGTTTGCACTAAAGTGGTGAAATTAAATATTAACATGCAATAATAGAGAACAGCAGAGTATAACATCCTAACAATGTCCTACAGATATCAATTAATTAAACCCTACAATACATAGTCATGCCTTGCTAATCAAATGCACTCCTGCATTTTTCTTTCCACCATCTGTGGACTCAGTGCAAGAAAATTACTTGTTCTGCTTAACTTCCTCCTTATACCATCTCTTCTCACCAGAGTTTGTGAAGCAGAAGACATTATATCCCTCTCCTTCAAACAAATCCTACCATCATCTCCTCCTGTCCTCGCTGACACTAGGTGTCACCTTTCCTATTCCTGCTCCTTATTGTTTCTTTTGGATTGCCCTCCTCTTCTTACTTTTCCCATTGCTGCTCATATGTTCCCTTCCTCTTTTGTCTTCTGCTCCTTTGTGAGCAGTCTGCTACGGGTTCCGTGCATGCCATAATACTACTGTATAAGCATATACCTTTCACAGTGCCACAGTCCTTCCTACAGTCCTTCCTTCTAGAATAAATCATAACAAAATGAAAAGATTGAGGATTTTTAAGAAGGTCCACTTCTTTTCTGTAAATTTTGCAAACCAGGATAGTAGTAACTTTTCCCATTTTCCTGTACCTCTAATTTCTTATTTGTTTTTTTCACATAACTATCTAGAGAATAAAAGTTTAATTTCGCTTCAACAGCGGTGAGTAATCTAGCCTGATATAAATGCTTGGCATGCTTATGTTAGTGTTGGAACTCCAGCTACTCTGTTAATGTTCAAGGTTAGGTCTTCTGTACTGAACACTGCTAGATTTAATTGTGTTAACTGCCAAAAATAGAACATTGGCACACTAAAATACTATGGCAAGATCACCACTTGTCCTTTACACTTGCACAAAATAAATGGATTGTAAATGTCCTTCGAGTTCCTCATATGAATAAAATATGGCAGGGGGTCACATAATGGCAGAAAGAATATTCATTCCAAGATTATCTGTCCCCAAATAACAAGTGGGTGTGACAGCAGAAGAATATTTGCTTTTCTTGAAAATTTGCCTGGGTGGTTAGAAAACTAATACAAAATGAGATTAAATTGCTACCAGTATAGAGTAGAAACAAACCTGACCAAAGAAGAAAAAACTGTGACGTGGAATCAAAATTCATTACTTCATCTATTTGTGAGACCGTGCAAGTCAATATTATCCCTTACGCACCACTAAAGGTTCCTGAATAAACAAATAAAGAATTGCTTCATGAGAACATATCATCATCTGTTTTATCTTTTAGAAGAATTGCCAATGAGTAGGAGACAATGATTAAACAAGAAGAAACCTGGTAGAATGATTTTTAAGGATAGACTTATGCTTCATGGAATTCCAGCAAGCGAATACCGCACATGTTGTCAAGTAGCCTGGAAGCCAGACAACACTAGCCTACCAGTTATGCTTTGAAAATAAGATATCAGAAGGCTCCTAAAAGGGAAAAAAACCCACTCTAATTTTGTTGGGTTTTAAGATTCTATGTAAATCACAATTGGAAAACCCTACAAATACAGGAAGTCTTGGGATTGCATTGGGTTGCCCAAAGAAACAGCAATATCTTCAGTAAGTATTCAGATTGAGAAAAATGGTGCAAAAATACATGTATCTAGAAAAATCATGAAAGACATGGCCAAACTAGCTAGCCTTGTTATTGGCCGTGTTTTTGTACTTTTCCTTTTGTTATTTTTTACCTGTGGTAGTATAGAACCCAGGGCAAATTACAAAAGCTCATCTAAAAAAATTAAGTATAAACTTGGGTGATGAACTCATGGTACAACTTACCTGCTGCAGTTAGTATGGCAAAGTATTTAATAAATTTTTATTGTGACGAGCTAAAGAACGACTGCATTTCAGTGCAATCAACTATGAGTTCAGTGCAGACTTATTATTCTCTACCACCAAACTACACAACAGAATGTTTGTACATTGACATAACACAGTTCCAATCACAAAGATTGTGTGATGGCACGCAACTCTGAAACTATCAGAAGATGTCCACCTAGGTAGGGTGGCAGGAGTTAATCTGGAAAAAAAAGCACTTTGCAGTGCTTATTTGTTGTCTGTATTATGAATATACAGATCATGTGGGATTTAAGAACAGAATTCTGAGCTGAAGGAATGCTTCCAAAGGCATATAATTTGCAAATTATTGTAACAGTCTTGTTATTTGGATGAAATAATCCTTGACTATTTCGTTTGCTTTCAATGGCTACTGACACCAAGCACTAAAAGCTTTATTCACAATAAAAGGGGGAGGAAGAAGATACACAACTTCATAGACCCATGGGGAACAGAATGTCAAACTTCGAAGAGAGCTATGGACCCTTAAAATTCCTTTCTAATAAAGAAACCAGAAAGAGAATTCTTAAGGAAAATAATTGAAAAAGAATAATCATCTCCATCTAGGAGAAGAGAGGATATATGAACCCAGATTAGATGGCTTCCCAGAATGAAATGATCCTAATTTGGAAAGGAAAGATTAACTTTAGAAATGGGTTTTGAAATTGCATTCAAGGGGTGAAGTGCTATTGAGTAGCTCATGCATTTCTCAGCAAGTGTGGTTAGAGTAAAAAAGCAAGCTTAGTTTTGAATGACAATACTAAGACGACTGAATACCACTCAATCAAATCTTTGGCTCCTTCGGTTAAGACATACTTCAGAGAAATCATAAGCAGAAACTCACAAAACACCATCAAATAAAAAAGTATTTTATATTATTCTCTGTTTTGTAACTTTGGTCCCAATTTTAAAGTTGAAAATATAATCCCTTCTTTTGCTGAAATCCTCTCTGTTATCTTTTTTTCTTTACCTTTTTAAACTTGTCTAGTGTCCAGAGTGAAATGAGGTGAATCTGACATATGCAGATTCTATAGAGAATACAAGTCAAAACTCCCAGTATTACTGAAATTTAGTGCAGTATGGGTCCCCAGGAATTACAACTTGCTTCTCATCATGTTGCAAATGGCATTTTGAGGACTGGTACAACAATCGGATCTTGCTTGTAACTGGCAGATATAAGTAAAGTCCCTTTTGGTGAGGATCAAAGAATAATGCAAAAGCCTACAATTTGTGGTTACTAAGATTTTGTCACAGCAGCTCTGAAAAGTACTGGAAATCTTCTAGCCAGTGTGATATCCTTAGCTCCAAGCACTACTTCAGTCTTTCTGGTTTTTTGGCCAGCATATTTTTAACCTGGTTGCCTCCTCTGATGCAAGTCTGGAGAGAATCCACAAAATCCTCCTTCCTGTTGCAGGAATGGAGGTGGCAACAAGGAAGGAATGCACAGCTGTGAAAAAACCCATTTCTTTAGCAGTAAACTCTAGATCATTGTTTAAAAGCAAAGAAACAAAAAAAAAACAACTTAAGTGCCCCGACAATTCCTCCTCTCACGTCATTCTTTACGCCATGTCCCTCAGTGGACACAATAACCAAACCTTCCTGTAGTACCAATAGGAAAAAGCCATAGAATAGCTCTCTGCAAAGGCCATTTCACTACTGTCAGATAGTAGGTAGGTATTCCAGAACAGGTTGCAAGGCTTCTTCGTCCAACAAAACTGAAAGGTCCTGAGATTATATAAAAATTATATAGTGAAGGCTGCAAACAGATTTGAAATTAGGTTTTTAAGCAACTGAGCTAATTAATTTTGCTAGTATGGACCCATTTTTCATGGCACCAAATAAAAATACATTTAGCTAAATCCGCATTTCTTTGGGAGCAATTTTTACATGGATAATGCAAGTTTCCTTCTTGATACCTGCCCATTTTCCAACAATTTTAGGATGTGGATAAAATGGCATCTTCTTTTGATGTCCATGATTATTTTTTCATTCTGTTTATTACTCAATTAAATGAGGCACAAATTAACTGTATCTATGTCACATCCATCTGTAAATTTATGTCAATAGGGAAATCCAGCTATTATAAAAAAATAAAGTTGCCGGTTTCTGGAGAATAGAAAGATACCAAACCCATTTGCATCTGTGTGTAGAAAACATGCCTTGCTTTTCTTATTTCTTGGTTTCAGTTATAATGTCAAGTTATATGAAATGTTTAATATAGAACATCAAGTTCCAGCAAAAACCCCAGAACATTCAAGGTCAATGTTTTGTGCATTTTATCACTTACATAAATAGATCGTTTCTTTTAGGGGAGGTTTAAAATTAATTTCTGAAAAAAAAACAAACAAAAAAAACCCTGATAAATTAATTTTGAAGTTCAAAAGAATACACAGCAATCAGCAACCAACTGAATATTTGGAACAGAAATTAACATCACTGAATTAAGTTATTATATAAAACTAAATATTAAATAAGAGAAAAAAATTGGACACAAAAGTCTTTATAAGAAAATTATTTGCATGCACTGCTTAGGAAAATTCAGGTTTAAACTGAAATAAAATAATAAAAATGAGAGCAGTATAGCATAAACAAGCAGAGGATGAAGGTTGAGATACAATTAAACTTTGAGAGTTCAGAAGAGCTGAAAATAGGATCCTGTGCAAATGCATCAGTGTTTTCAAGAGTCCTGCTGGCCTCTGCCTAAAATGATCAAATACAACTTAGCCTAACTTAGAAACAAGATAAAATCACCCATACTCTACTTTCTATTAACAGCCTTACAAGTCTGAAGGACAGACTGCTCAAAGGCTCCACCTTAAGCTTCCAGGGTTGTTAATGGGAGTGACATTCTGAACTCCCACACCAGGCTGAGGGTAGACTCGACTGAATTGCCCCCAGAGACTGCTCCTGTTACTGTTACTGTGCTTCTACTCCTATTACTGGCTTACTCGTATCACACAAATTTTACTGCAGCCTCCCTTCCCTACAAATTGAGCTTATTTTTATGTCATATTTTCACCTCCTGAATGAAAATTTAATTTCTCACACTGTTACCTGTTAACAAGAGCAACCTGGTCACTCTGTACGATTTGATCAGAAAGTACCTAAGAAGTCATATAAATGTATCAGAGTGATAAAACATGAATGTGGGTGTTCCAAGGTGGGTTCAGTTAAACACTCAATTAATGCTAAATAAAATGACAAAAAAAGAGCCTACAAATTTACTTAAACATTTCAAATTTCATACACACTTAAGTGCATGAATTGTCTGAATATCAAAATTCAAGTAAAAAGGAAGAACCCTAATTAGAAACCAAGAAATTGCCTTGAGAAATCAAACTTTCTTAAAAAAAAAAGTAGCAAAGGAGATGTACACAAAGTTGCCAACTCATTATACACAGAGGCTGAACCACAGAAAAATCAAAGCTGAAGAACAGCATTAGCCTTCTATTT
>NW_009598571.1:49252-57693 GCF_000690535.1 Cariama cristata | reverse complement strand
TACAATTTGCATATGATTAGAGAAAGAGAATTGGTAACAATGATATGGCACTAATTATAAAGTCCCATGAGGGGAGGAAGAGAAAAAAACCTCAAAGATCGTGACATCTAGTAGGAGTTAGGGTCACAAAAAGAAAAAAAGCTAAAATAGAAAGTTACAGAGAAAACATCTGCAAGTAGTGCTACTGTTGAGAGAAAAGGGAGAAGCAAATGCTCATGTACACCACTACTAAGCAGCATGAAACTTAAACCAACATCATTGGTATGGGATTTTTCCTGCAAGATCAAAAGGAAGCAGCAATGCCATCTGCTGTTTGCTTTGAAAAATTGTTAGAGCAGATGTTCCCATGTGTGGACCCTCCATCCCTTCTACTAAGAAACCACTTGAAAAATAACCATGAAATAACATGGGGAAAACATCTGCATGGTATACAGCGGACCACCAGTAGTGAAGCACAGGAAAGCCAAGAGAGGAGGAGAGAAAGGGCTGGAGCAATTCAAGCACGTCTAAGACTAGGTCAGAGACAGGCACCCCATTGCGTGGCATAACCTCCATATGTATACATATGTATAACCACTCACTGGTTGTCTTTTCCTTTCGTTACTCAGCAGGAGGAAGCCAGATTTCTCACCCATCGGACCTATGTCAGGCAAGACACTCTGTGTGTGTAGTTAAGCCAAACACCACAAAGAATGTGCTAAAGAACCTGTACAGCAAGGCACAAGAATGACTTACTCCTTCCTCTCCCTGTCCATAGGTTTATATCCCACCTACCACAATAAAAACACAGTAGTGTATTTATCATTATGGATAGAGAAATTATGTGCTTTCTACATTTCCAAAACTGCTTTTATTTCAAAACTGTGAAATCTTCAACAATTTATATAGAACCTTCTATGTATTCGGACAAATCTTTCAACAATACAAGTACAGTACAATCACAGGCACCAAGATGTTATGGTACCATCTAAATAATATAGGAGACAGACAGAAAGAAGTTACAAGGTGTACTGAGTGGCTTATGTGTATCCTGGGAGTCTTAAAGGGGGCAAATTTACCAGTCCTACAGTACTTTTAGAGATGACTGCAAAATACATTACCAACAAAGAGACTAACTTAAAAATACATATAATTTAAAAAAGGCATTCTAGACACTTGAGAGATTAGAGAATTAGCTTGCCTGAATTTTAAAAAAAGTTCATGGCAAAATGCTTTAAAAGGACTGATGGATTTGCACAGTATGTGATTTTAGTGAAGAAATCACACACAATGACAAAGTTCTGAAAGAAGACAGTGGATGATAAGCATCACTGCAAAAAGTCTGAACAAACAAGGTACACAAAAGTGCATTTTTAATTTCAGTGGAGACACTGTAGAGAATTGTTCATTTCTCTTGATCTCACAATCTCATATTTTAGAAGTTTATTAAAAAAGTTAACCCAAATAGCACTACACTACATAGATATTCCACAGACATGTAACTCAACATTCCGAGTTGCCCTTTAAATTGTGTCACCTAACTGCTTTATAGACAGCAGCCTGGAAAGGGAAGCAGGTTTTTCTTTAGAACTGCCATGTTCTTCAAACTGCCTGGGTCCCATCTCATAACGTGCTTGCCAATGTATATATGAATGATCTATTTCTTTCCTAGAACTGTGGAGGACCAGGGTGGACATTAATATTTTTTGACCTTCCACCTGTTTGCTATTATTTTAGTGAAGAAATAACAACTTGTTAAGCTTTGTTCTTAGCAGACTGCTGAGTCAAGATCCATACACTATAATGATTTGTTCCTGACTAATCTAGAATGACTGAAGAACATATTCAAGCTTTCTAAGACTGAGGGATGAACTGGTAGATTTCAGCTTTTGGAGTAATTAAATGTTAGGGTTTGGGTGGAAATGCAGCTAACATAGATATACTTCCAGAAAGGTTCAATAGAAGTTTAATGAAGATTTTCAGAGATTACAGCTCTCTTTCTGCAGGTGCACTTCTTCATGTGTACCACTGACAGATCCCTTAAGTTATTACAATGACAGTGTGGATACATACTTGTTAAAAACAAAGACTTCCTTCATTTTTAAATTGAAATGGCAGCCACCAGGGTTGTTTGACTTCACCATCAAGACAATCAGTCATTTAGCTATTCTGCAGCTTGAACAGGGTTGGCCACCTCTGGTAATCTCAGATTGGAGACCTACCAGCCCCTGTTTCATGTCATGGCCTTTTAAGATTCCAAGAACACACTACTGCATCCTTGGGACAAAGTCAAACACTGGATGTGACGAAATGCCACAAAGAGTACTGGGTTTTTTTGTTTTGTTTTGTTTTTCCAGATTGAACTTCTCTTTCTATCATGGCCTGGGAGCCTTCCAGTGCAAGTTAGGTAAAACTCTTCCCTTTCTCCACCACACTCAAGAAAATACCAAGTATGGAAGGTAACACACATTATTCCAAGAAAGAGAAAAATCCTAAAAAGACCTGCATGCTGAATGGTTCCATTCCAAACAGAGTAAATTGAAAAAAAGCCATATGGGAGATGCTGGCACTTAACTACAGCTAGCCTAAATTAAACTACCTACAAAAGAAGAGCACAAAACTCTAGAAATTTGCAAAGAATGAGCCTAACTGAGCTAGATCAGACAAATGGAAAGAAGGATGTAGTGGGCGGAAGCTTATGAGATGAAACCTGGGTGAATTAGCACCAATAAAAGGACTGGATTTGGGAAATTAAATTTTTTTCAACACTCTATAGGACAGTCAATATAGGAAAGTCCTTTTTAGGGCGATCTTCAAAGTACTCAAGTATGCAAGTCTTTAGAGGGAAAACAAGTCAGGCCTTATACAACAAGAAAGTACAGAAGGGAAGGAATGATGCTACATAATCTTTCAACACTTTATGATGACAGAATCACAGAAGGGTTGAGGATGGAAGGGACCTCTGGAGACCATCTAGTCCAAACCTCTGCTCAAGCAGGGCCAGCTACAGTTGGTTGCCCAGGACCATGTCCAGACAGTTTTTAAATATCAACAAGGGGGGAGACTTCACAACCTTTCTGGGCAACCTGTGTCAGTGCTGTGTCACCCTCACAGTGAAAAAGTGTTTCCTGATATTCAGAGTGAACCTTCCATGTTTCAGTTTGTGTCCATTACCTCTGGTCCTGTCACTGGACACCACTGAAAAGAGCCTAGCTCTGTCCTCCTTGCACTGTTCCTCCCTTCAGATATTTGTACACGTTGATGAGATCCTCCTGAGTCTTTTCTTCTCCAGGCTAAACAGTCCCAGCTCTCTCAGCCTTTCTTCATATGAAAGATGCTCCAGTCCCTTCATCATCTTGGTGACTCTTTGATGGACTCTCTGCATTATGTCCATGTCTCTCTTGAACTGGGGAGCCCAGAACTGGACTCAGTACTCCAGGTGTGGCCTCACCAGTGCTGAGTACAGGGCAAGAATCACCTCCCCTGACCTTCTGGCAACACTCCTGATGCAGCCCAGGACACCATTAGCCTTCTGATGCAAATGGTCCAGTAAGAAAATGCCTTAGATTTGTTCTGAATGTGTTCTTCCATCAATCTCAATTAATCACTCTCAGAAAGATTTAACACACTACATCTTGTACAGATATTCCTAACTTTTCAGGCCCTTTAATCCATCTATTCAGTTTTTATAGGGTCATTCAAGTGAACTGTAATCCTTTCACATACTGTACTTTTTTTAATCTCTTGAAGTGATTGAGTAACTACTGACCTCATGTAAGACTGAATAGCAAATGTGAATATGCCAAGATTACCTCCTCTTTGACCACCTCTTTTTAATAATAAAAAAAATGTTGTTGGCAAGAATTTCTATCTGCGAATTCTCCCCTTAATGATGTCCCACAAGATTTCTAAGCTGGTGAACTGTCTTTAGAACCTCACAATCCCTTTGAGCTGTTAAGAAAAGCAAGTTTTTAAAACATATTTTTTCCAATTTAGCAATCTGCAGTTTGTGCCCTAATGCTTGCATTTGTCTTATAAACAACTGAGAAGTGGTACTACAACTACATCAGCATTGTCAGCTATGTAGCTCAGTATGAAAACATCACACATAGTTCAGATCTTAGAGACACTTGAATCTGGATTTGAGCTTCGTAGAAGAAAATATACTCATTTGAAGGTACAGAAAATACAAAAGTGACTTTGAGAAGTCTGGAAATTAATTTGGCCCAGCTATGTTTCAGATGGCTACCATCTGTGAGTTCTTCAAAGACCAGACACAGATATGTGAGTCAGTCCTTCAAATCACAACACAGGGCAGAGCAATGTGTGCACACAGGTATCTAGCCAATATGATAAGTAAAAAAATAATATGTACTGATTTATCACATGAACTTTTCTTCTTTCTGCCTTTTGGTATCTTTTTCCCTTCTTTTCCTGCTTGCTCTTCCTCTCTTTTCTTTCTATTCTCTATTTCTCCCTCCTTCTAGTGATACAAAGAAAAATGAATCAGAATTACAGTAGGCCATGATAAACATTTGTGAGAAAGTGAGAATTTCTTATTTATATATCCAGAGCTTGGTCCTCTGACAACTCAAAATAGAAGCTCCTTCCTAAACCTTAGTTGAAGGTTGAATCACCACCCATAGATCAGAAACAAATGGACTGATTAGAGGCAGCAAGAAACAACAGTTTGCTTAGAAATATTTTAGGGCCAATTTTTCAAATTCCACATCATGTTCAGTAATCAGTATCCAAAACTCAATATCAAAAACTCAGAATCAGTAAAAAAACTCAATAACAACTTCTAGTAATATTCTCTGAGACACCAACACACTAAAAAACACTGCATCTGCCATCTAAATGAATGTGTTTCAGTGATTAAAAACTATTCTCTCCAATTTTGCTGATCTATTTTTTCTGAAATTAGACGTTATTCATGGGCAAACCTAGATCTTTAAAATGACTGCAAGTATAATGCGTAAATGTAGTATTTTATTAGGAAACTATGGGTAAGACAAAACTTAACAAATGCACACTATTTTTTGTTTTCTGTAATTTTATCTAGATTTTAGACAATAAAAAAGTACAGTATTATTTGTGTGAATGACCACAGGTGAACTGTATTTTGTATTGTATTACAAACTGCTTACATATACCTGTGCACTACATGCTCTATTAACAAAACTATATTAAGACTACAACAAGTTGTTCTGATACACTCATCTAACTATATCTTTTACTGTAACTACACATATCATGACTCTTCTAGATTTATATACGATTTCCACTTGCAAACTTGAAGTTGTTCCCATAGTATGTATTAGGCATGCTTCAGGTGGGTATAAGAGATAAAAAATATCCAGAAGATATTCTTACTGACAGAATATGTCAAAAGGACAAAACTGTTTCAAGGGATTACAGCTGCAGACAATTATTGCCATTATCCTATCAGTGATTGCTTTTATCCTGTAGGGATGAAAAAATGTCTCTGCAAGGGATTGTAGAAGTGGACATGCATGTGTTATCAGGAGGAGTAGAATAACTAATCTCCAAATGTTTATTTTCCATGTGACAGTCCCTAAGTTCAAGCAAAAATGTTGTTGCTTCAAAATGCAGAAAAAGAAAGTAATAGATTAATGTTACAGGGCAAATTTCAATATTACTGATTTCTAAAGTGAGACATTCATATTATGAAACACCATTTGGCATGCATCTAATACTTTTATCTCTTCAACTTTATACTCTCCACTTCTGATTCAGATCTTCAAGTAGGTCAAGGAATGACCATTTTCTTTTTCTGTGGCTTCTAAAGTAGCTATTTCTGTTCATGTTACAAATGTAGCATTTCTTGTTCACAATGGAACATATTCAATAGGGACAGAAAAACACCTACTAAGATATTATTGCTGATGAGATGTTCTGTGAAATTTATTGTTGCTGGCTTCAATTTCAATGCATATTCTGCCCCCCCATCCAATAGTTATCCAATTTAATCTCAGTCTAAATATGTAATTTGTAATCAGTTTACATGTACACATTTCAGAATGCTCTTTCTGTAAGTCTTGCTATATACATACTATTGGACCATCTTTTCCTTCCAGTCACCTGGAGATCTACTGAGGCATAATGATAACTTAATGTTTTTGAAGCTGATATGCACAGTATTTGTAAAATATTCTGTCCAATCATCCCTGTTGTGTATAAGAAACACTGTTATATAGGCTCAGTTCTTCCATGGAGTCATTAATCTTAGAGGCCTTGTCTGGGAATCTCAAACTGTGAAGCAGCTGTCAGTGCTTCAGAAGGAAACGCAAGCAGCCAGAATGAACGCTAGTGCTGTTGCTTGCTTGCTTCTGCAAGAATGCTTGCCAGCCCTATAACAACATTAGAAATACACATTTAGAGCCCCCTAAAAATGATTTAAACAGTCATTAGATTTAGTCAAAACTTTTCTGTTCATAAATATTCTATATTTTCAGTTTAAAGGTTTTTTCGAATGAAAATCTCCCAAACTGTGGAAATAAACAAAATATCAATGCTGAATTTTTCTTTCTAGTAATATTTCACTACCTGAAAGAGAAAATTGATTTTTTTAACTTCTTTGAAAATACAGAAAAAAATCAATTACAAATGAAAAATTCCTCTCAAATTGTTTTTAAGGAGAATTCTTATTCTTCTGCATTATTTTTATCTTCACTAACTTATAATTCAAACAAAAGAAAAGCAGTGGTTTTAAAGCACTAGTTTGTATCTTTATACCAGCCCAACTTGTATCTACAAAAAGAAGATATGCGAGGTCATTGACTGTTCTTATGATCTCACATCCAAACTGCATGTTTCTATGCAATATTTTACCAGGAAATTCATCATACATTGGGCACTGAAATGCAGTATCATAAATTCAGTTCAAATTATATTGGCCACATATTGTCTATTTTGTTTCTTATACTTGGAGGCTGCCAAAGGAGGTAGAGAATACTGGACCATACCCAGAACCTTAAATTCCTAAGAATTTATGTTTGTGAAACAGCATGCTCCTCAGGCCTATAAGCAAGCAAGAGACAATGAAGCAGAATAAGAAGCCAACGCACTGTGAGCAGATGATGAATGTGTCTAGCTTTGAAAAGAGTCACATCTGGTATTCTAACTCCTTGCCTCTCCAAGTTTGGTAACTGAACAGCATATATTCTTCTTAAGAATTTTGATTGCAAAAAAAATAATGGTTTGATGTACAAACTTTTTGAAAATATGCTTCATAAAAAAGTTGCTGGCTTAGGAGCTGAGTCAGAGATTTAATGATAAGTATGCTGAAGTTCGGTAAGTAAGATATTATCTTCTCTTGATCCTCTTCTAAAACAAAGACTGTCCCGGAAATAACTAAGATGTTATTAGCTCTTTCATTTTTTCCTCTTACTGTCCTGCTTCTGAAGATGTTTTGCAGTTGGTGCTGGTACTAATAAGAAGCTCAGCAAAACAAGGAGAGAAATGAAGATTCGAAAGCAGGAATCAGATGCCACTGGGGAATATTGATATGGAAGTTAAGAATCCAAAAAGAAAAGAGTTTATAAAGAAATGTTTATTGATGTAGCAAAGCCGATTATCTCCAAATGATTGTCTGCAAGTCTATCATCTACAAATTCACAGAGGCATTGTTTCCTAATTTTACAAGAAAACAATATAATGGTACATTTTGTTATTTTATGGACTGAGAAAATTAAGATATAAGAGGGACTGCACTGTTTGTTTCCACAAAGAAGCTTTTGCTTTTTCTAAAATAAGCGGCTCGCCCACAGATATACTTTTGTTATAACACAATGTATAGAGTAGCATCAGAAGACACTGAAGGTCTTCTTGTTTGTAGAAGACAGGAAAATATAATCCCTTAATAACCTCATAACAGGAAAGGTAATCTTGCCTTGGAACAATGACTGAATTCTCTTCTGTATTTTTCCTTTTATTCTCTTAGTACCTGTTTTATAAGGTAGTGCAGTCTCAGGTTTGGTCTTACCTTAAATTATCAGTCAAAGGATATGGACAAAAAAAAATAAGAGAGATTCTGAAATCAAATTATTTTCATAAAATATGGCATTTGCTTTCCACCTCTTAGGAAAGGTGACAATAGCTTCCAACTAATGTGCAATTAGTTGGGCCAAAGTTTGGAGTAATAACATTTTTTTTGCTGAAACAAAGTAACTAATAATTCTCTCAGAGCAGAAGAAATTTATTCGCTTGTCCAAAAATCTCAGTGTTAGCTTTATTTCTATGCACCCAAAAATGCTACTAACAAAATATTTGGAATGTTATCAGAGTTTAGCTTTCAATTCTAGACTTTTCTAATAGTCATAACAATAACCAGGGATGATCTTCCCCACATCCACAATGTTGAAGGTTTCACTTTGAAAAAACTGTAACAGAAGTATATTTTCAAAGTAGATTTTATGTAGGGAATTTGTTTTTCCACA
>NW_009598571.1:0-49210 GCF_000690535.1 Cariama cristata | reverse complement strand
ATGAGTCTGCAGCCAGAACCAGCAAATTCAAGATTGCTGTGAACAAGTCTAGTCTGCATAACGATTTTGTCTTCCTTTCTGAGTGTGTGTAGAGGAGATTTTCTCCACTGGCATTGTACAGTTCTGCAGCAGTTAAAAGCCAGTGTTGAGGAAGAACTCTGAAACAAGGTGTACAAACTATGATGAATCTTTGATAACTACAGCAGTTAAATAATGAAGTAGTTGGTGAGGAGGAAATCTCTACATATGCCTACACTAGACTTCTAGGTAATTTTTAGATATACTGGATCCGTAAAGTCTAATCAAAAGCTACTGAGAATCCCTCAACTGTTAGTCTCATGTATTCATGGAAAATACTGGATGGGTGTCATCTGTCATAATGCATCATGCATGTCCTTGAAACATGTCTAGCTTGGCCTTTCAGTATTTTTCTCCATCTCATTTGTCTGCTTCATGAACAGCCTCCTGAGTCACTAAAACATTGTGTATTAGGAGTCTTGCACTGATCTTGCTGCACTTTACAAAACACTGAAGCTTACGAAATGGATGTAGGCAAGAAAGAGGTAGGTTGAACCTACCAAATTCATATCTAGAATATTCCAGTTTTTGTCATCCGAGGCCAGACTCCAACTGCAATTTCAACCTTCCTTGGAATACTGAACTGCAATGTTACTGCTCTGTAGTATCCCCAGGATAGTCTTTTTCCAAAAACTGATGGCTGTCCATTTCTGCTATCTTTTGCATTTTGGAAATCAGCAACTTGCTGTTCTGCAAAAGTAGGTTAATTAACAATGTGGGTCCCTTGATGAAAGCTAGTTGTTCACAGCCAAACTCAAACAGAAGGGTGTGCTTCTACAGCTGTCCTGTTTGCAGATTTGCACAGAATTCTACAGTAGACGTATAATGTAAGGCACACTGAGTCTCAA
The DNA here is from genome assembly GCF_000690535.1 of Cariama cristata. NCBI lineage: Eukaryota > Metazoa > Chordata > Aves > Cariamiformes > Cariamidae > Cariama > Cariama cristata. Next base: position 48,284 of record NW_009598571.1, on the reverse strand, counting down.
GTTCACACTAGGCAGCTTACTGAGATGTAAAATTATCAAGAATTATTTATGGTCTGCAAATCATTCACATGTTATTTTGATTTCTTTCAATCAATTTGATATTCAACATTGTTTCACAAAGTAGCTTGGGCAAACAGTAAAATGTATTAAATCAAACTAATTGCAACATTATCCTTTTGTCAGCACATATACCACTTATCTCTCCGTTCTATGTACGGGAGGCCTCTTTTCACTAAGCACTGTCTTTGCAAACAATGCCTAAACTAAAAGAATCCTCAAAGAAAACAGCATGGTGTTTACAGGAATATCCACATATATTTTAATTTCGCTATCAGTGTGTGTCTATGATTTCATTTTAATACAATTCTTTTAATCATCATTAACAACTTGCTAGATATGTACCGCATTCTCCTGCTACGTAAGCAGAAGTTAGTTATTCTAAAACTTTGATCCTTAACCCAACACTGATGCACAAATCGTACTGTTTATCCACTACCATCCTTTCTGTATGATCCCTCACTTTTTTTTTTCCTTGCTCTTGCCTAATGTAAAACTATGACAGTAGGAAAGAAAAAGTAGCTTAGATTCTACAGGGCACTGAAACGTACACAATATTTCCTATTTCCTGTACTTTATAAGAAAATTTTATCTTGTACTGGGCATAGACACGGAAACAGAATTCAAGAAATGATGCCATGTGTAGCCTTAGGCAAGTATTAGACTCACAAGAATGATAGCCAAAGACATCAAGAAAGCTTTAGGCAGCACAACCAGGCATACTATAAGCAGCCAGTCCCAGCTTCCCCACATGGGCATGACTGCAACAGGACAAAAAGTGCTGGAGGCAGAGCTGAGACAGGGGAAGACAGAAATTCCTAGGACTGGCAGGATGCAGCGCACACTGCTCTATAGAAATAGATAAGAACAGATAGATGAGGATAGGCTGCTTCAAAAAGTCTACTAAGGCAAAGATGAAAAACAATACGCTCTGTGAATGAAGTTTATCGGGTTTTGTATGGTTTTTATTATAAATAATATGACTATAACTTTCATTATTTGCATTTTTATCTTATAGCAACTTGCTTAAGATATAAGACCCTTTCAGTTTTTAGGTTGGCCTGCATTTTATTAAAAAAAACTCAAAACTTTAATGTTTTCCTAGTCTTAAAAAAAAACATTGTAAGCATTAATCTTTTTGAAAAAGTCATTTAACCAACAAAGAAAAGGATATATCCTCACATACTTACAGCTTTTCAACAAGTGGGACAGCTTCTTCAGAATGTCTCATAAACAATAAATAAATGGGTTATTAGAAAAGATCTTGAGATAATGAAAAATTATTCCTTTTGCTTATGGAAAATGGAGTTTTGCCTAAGGTTAGACAGGAGGGCTTTGAAAGTACTAGGAACCGAAGACAGGTTCCCTGAATCTCTGTCTTAGGGCCTTAACCACAAATCTTATTGCCTGTCTACTGAAACATGAAGTGTCAGCATGACTGACTATAAGCATCAGTACTTGTTGATGCATCTAAATTTTTTTAACAAGTAAATAATACCTATCTGTATGACAATAGCATGCAAACTGACAATTTTTACATGCTAACATCAAGTTGTGAACATGTAGACTGCTTTTCCCCTCTCAAATTATAGATTGTCTTAAAAGTGCTAACAGCAGCTATTTCTAGCCAAAATACATAAAGAATTCTAACACATTTTCTTCTCTCACAGACTAACACAAATGTAAGCATCCAAGCTCTCCTACCTCACTTCCATTAGCAATATAGGAGCATTAGCCTAATACAGACCCACTTGTTCAGCAATAGGATGGACTATTGTTCAATCTGTGTAGCTGTGTATTACACAGAGGGAAACTAACTAGCTTTCAGTGGACTTTTCTTGTCAACAGTACACAGAATAAAATTCAAATTCTTCAAAGTTCTTTTTCTACTAGTGGGAATTATGTAACATGCAATGCTCTCCTATATTTAATCTCATTGGTTACACGCAGACCTTTCTTTAAGCCCTGGTTACTACATCATTTGTCAAATACACATTTCTCTCAGATGAAACAATTCCCTTCTAAAGCTTCTGTGGTGGCTCTCAGTCGTTGCCTTCAGTGGTATCTTGGTTTCTAAATGCTCAGCAGTTATGTTAAGCCAAATCAATCCAAATCAAAGCCTACAATGATTTAATGACTCAACAGGAAGGAGTGCTGGATGACCTACAAATTCTTTTACACTTCATTTTCTTCTTGGGTAGTATACATTAAGATGAATATTTTAATAATGTGAACTATTCTCCTGCACTGTATGAGTCCAATCTACAACATCTAGTCTGAAAAGAAAGAAACTGTAACTGAGACCCTATATTTCAGTAACAAATATACCAAAGCAAAAATTGTCAGCTACTTCTTTGACCAAATGAGCCCCCACAAAAAAAGAAGAATGGGAAAGGAAAAGAAAAATCTTGGTTTTAGAAGAAATCTAGGGTTTAGAATGCTGTTTTTCATGAAGGCACATGGAAATGGATCATTAAACAGTTAGGATGGAGCACAATGTTTAACTAACAGAAAAAATAATTTCATAGCCAGAGTCCTCACTTCTATGTAAGGAACTTTTCCCATACTCTTTTAACATCTTTTAGTTTATGTGAGAAAATGCCATTGAAAAATACTTTATCAGGCTTTCCAGCATGAGGCACAATGACCATATTTCAGACAGCTTCCCTGGTTAACAGTGGTAATTGGGAGGCAATTCTTCACCACAGATCCTGAATTCCTTGTGTTCTGCCCTCAGCTCCTCCATATTCAGCATGTGCATGTACCTTACTACCAAGAGGATCACAAGTCACACTGAAGGACAGTTTCCATTCTGTAGCTCATGACCTTTGCTGTTCCAGTTCATGCCACCTTGATCATCTTTTTGGTCTCTTTCCTTAGGGTGACATAGTGGCACAAAAGAATCCGTCTCTTGCACTCAAAATGTCCTCCTGACTACATATGTTAAGCAACCATCAAACTCCTCTTCTAAGCATCAAATGAGAAAAGAATATTTTCAAATATCATATTTGCACACAATGCACATTCCAAAACCTCTTATGATATAACTTTCCTTAACGAGATAAACATAATGTTAATATATTTGTCTCATAATTGAAATCCTGTAACGTCGTATGCCATCCCTAATTACCTGTCAGCCCTGCTGAGATACCTCTAATTCAGAAAAATTGTTGGACTGTCTCATTGCCATTCTCATTATTGAGAAGTTATCAAAATAAGCTGCTTTTATTGCATTAAAACTGCATTTTTATGTTTTCTAGAGAAATCCATTCCATTAAAAATATTTTAACCAGTTTTAGTCAGTCTGGAAACAGATGGGTTCATGTAATCTGCTAGAATGTGTTACAGAACCTGCAGAGGGTTTGAATGATTAGTTTTTGTGGCTGGGAAGCCTTGACTCTTCATTTCGTGCTTGGAGTTTTGGTTCTACTCCTTGAATACCAACCAACAGAACGATCAGAGTGCTGGTTCATCATGTACATCTAGGACCTCAGGGCTAAGCATGATGAGCACACAGGTGACAAACCATAGAAAGGAAATGTATGCAAAGGCTGAGACAAAAGGTCTCCTGAGTAAAGATTAGGATGGAACAGGGCATTTTGAACTTGTGCTGCTGCATTCTCTGTCTAAATCTAATAAAATGCAGCATAAGTAGTAATGTTAGCAGCCACGTATTCCCTCTTCATTCTGTAAATATCGAGGTACAGAAGACAGGTCAGCTTAATTAAATGCTTCCATGAAAAAAGAGTAACATTTACCTCTCCTTCTGCAGCTTGTCTGTGGAATAAATTATGTATCTTCAAGTCTAAACTTTGCCTGGTCTTTAAATGTACTCACCCAAAGATACTGCTAAATACTAATGTTGGCCTTGGTCTCAACACTGTTGTATCTGTGCAGCAGCCAAAGCTCCTGTGCCAATCTGGCAGAGCTCTGACATTCAATATATTGATGCTTACCTTGGTTGATTTGGGAGAAACTTACTTCACCAGAGGTGAATTCCTCTACTGCAAGATGGTCCTAAGACATAGCATGTGTGAGGATGTGAGGACTGACATCAGCAAAACAGACCACATGGATTTTTTTTACCTATGCATGCTTATTATTATGCATATATGTTTGGTTTTTTATTTAGCTCTACAGTTTAATGTTTACTTGACCCTGCAAGAGCCAGTTGCAGAATATATGCCTGTACATGAACATTTGGCAAGGCATATTTTTCTAAATAAGACATTGTTCTATTCTCACGATTCACATAAAAGATCTCATACTATTGTGGACATTTAAAGAGTTATCCAGGAAAATACCTAACTATACAAAAATGTCTGCTTTAATTTATTGATTCATTTTGGACCATCATGGGAAACTTAGGGCCTAAAAATATCTTACCCGTAGGCTTTATGTTCACATTTCATATATGCTGAGAATGACTGACTGTACTAGAGGCCCTTGGTACCTGTTGCTGAAGTTTCTGTACTCAGTATTTTTCTTGGATTGGACTTGCAGCCAACTGGTTGTAATTGACCCTCTACTGGGACAAGTTAGGATAAGAACATATGCCTTTCCTTAAAAAAGAGAGAAAAAGAGAAGGAGAAAGGGAGAGAGAAAGAGAAATACTACCAGTATTTATTTTAAGTTGCCTTCATTTCCAGCTTTTCTGGCAGAATGTCAAGCTTCTGTCATAATGCAGAACTCCATTTAAAAGCAGCTCCTGGAAAAAGACTACATGAGGAACTGTACCTAACTAAAATATAAAATATAAGAATGGAGCAGCAGAGTCATTTCTGCTCTGTAGAATAGACAGTCCACCTGATATTGCCGTAAGATTTCTGTATATGAAATGCCAGGCCGGCATTTCTCTTTAGGGCAGTCATTAGTCAATTTGTCATACATCATGCAAACATAAATTACTAAATTATAACTGCAAATGTGAAAACCTCCAATGGCTCTTTACCTCAGGCCAACTATTTCTAGGCTAAACAAACTTGACACCAGGCTTCAGCAGCAATTGTAACAATTCCACAAGAATCTCAAGGGAATTATTGGCTGTACCATGTGAAAATATGCAAATTCTACCTAATTTTTAGTGTTATGAAAAAGGAACTTTATTTAAACTTTTGCATGCAGAAAAGCATATTTTAAAAAGTCTAGTCTCTGTTTACATGAAGCTTTCTGCAACATGCTATATGATAAGCTTTAGTGCACATAAATGGAAACTACCACCATCTTGTCTTCATTGATGAGCTCACACTCACGCTAACTTCGTTCTCATTTTTGGCATATAAAGCAAACCTCCCTCTGAAATCAGCAGTCTATTCCTAATGGAACTCAGCATCCCCTTGTTCTGTCCTAGTGTCCAAATACAAGATTGCAGGTGTAAACTTACTAGAAATTATCCTTTTTTTCTTTAGACATGTGCAAAAGCTTACTATTTTGAAAACTTCCACACATACATCTCTTCCTAGTAAAGGAGTATTCATTAGCATCTTTACTAGTAACGTACATCAACGTGTCAGATTTTCAGACCCAAAGTTAAACACTAAGTTGCAAAACACTGACTGATGGATTCTAGTCCCTCCTCAGACAGGTGAAATTCCTTTATTCGTCATTGAAATACTCCAGCCTCTATCATAAAATACCACAATGGGAAACAGCCTGCACAGCCATAGACTCCTGTGGTGTCTTCAACAAATACAAATATTTGGTGTCACTATTAAGCACTGCTTCCAAAAGACAAATCATCAAGTAGTTCAGTATCTCCTAATGCTAAGTTAGGACATTGATACAATATTTAACAGATAATTTAACCTTTCCCAGTGGTGTCCACCAGTCCCACACCAAAAGCCACGCATGTCCTGACGGACTGTTCATTCCCAAGACCAGTTTTGTTCACAACATGGATGCGCCCTTCTCAAAGTCACTGATCAGAGCACTAAAGCCAGTATGGTCCTGCTGAGCTTCAAAAAACTTTCATTACAGCAGAATATAAACTGTCATAGTTTAAGCCCAGCTGGCAACTAAGTACCACAAAGCCACTCGCTCACTCTTCCCTGCTCTCCCAGTGGGATGGGGAGGAGAATTGGGAAAAGGTAAAACCTGTGGGTTGAGATAAGAAGAGTTTTATTTCAATTACTAAGTAAAATACAATAAGAATAATAATGGTTGTAATGAAAAGGGAGATAACAAAGAGAGAGAAAGAGAGGAATAAAACCCAAGGAAAAAACAGGTGATGCACAATACAATTGCTTATCACCCACTGACTGATGCCCAGCCTGTCCCCAAGCAGCGATCGGCCCCTCCGTGCCAGTTCGCCCCCAGTTTCTATACTGGGCACGACACTCCATGCTATGGAATATCCTTTGGGCTGGTTTGGGTCAGCTGTCCTGGTTGTGCTCCCTCCCAGCTTCTTGTGCACCTCCTCATTGGCAAAGTATGGGAAACTGAAAAGCCCTTGACTTGGACAAGCACTACTTAGCAACAACTAAAACATCTGTGAGTTGTCAACGTTATTCTCATACTAAATCCAAAACACAGCACTGTACCAGCTACTAGGCAGAAAATTAATTCTATTCCAGCTGAAACCAGGACAACTATTGAAGCTAACAGTAATATCATATAGAAACTTGGTGGCTTAGAATGGATTTATGAATAAAGAGCAGGCATTTGTAACCTAACAGTTTATAGCTGGATGAAAATAGTTGTTCCTTCTTAGGTGGTAAATGGCTGTTCAGCAGCCACTTGTCCAGACAGGCAAAACAAGGAAAAGCTTTTTCCACAACAGAAAAGCAGTGCTTGTGTGCCATAAACATGCTTCTGACCCTCCTGCATATGGTTCGGCTTGTACATCTCAGTCCTCCCACTCCTCCCTGTCCCTAGCTGCATTTCTGGGCCCATAGGAGCTGTAATGGACTTACAAGCTATGTAATTGCTGCGTGCAACTTCATCAGCAGTGGTTGTGCAGCCTAGGGGGGGAGGTAATATTAGACGACAACAGAGCATCTGTTCAGTTTTATTTTAACATAGCAGCCAGTCATGGAAGAACCATCTTTCCAAATTGTTGCTATGAATGCAAGGATGCCATTAACATGGACAAAATGCCCGTGAGCTACACTGCCACATGTGGCAGCGGGTATGGCTGGAGCCTCTGGAAGTACCCATGAGAAAACTGGCCCCAGCCGTCTCACAGTCCCAGCTGAGGTATTCACCCATCCACCACCGGGAGGGAATTGGCTCCTGACACCCAAGTAGTCCTGCAGAGAAACTCCTGTATTCTGGATAGTGCATAGGCACTTCCCACAAAGAAAGAATATTCACCTCACACTTTGCTTTTTACACTGTTGGAAGGTGAGGATAATCTGAAAAAATGTTAAATTACGCAGAATGAGAAAAGTTTTCTTTCCCTCTCTCTGTCTCTTTTTTTAAAGCAGAAACTTAACCTTTTTCATGGATGTAACATCATAATTTGTTGCAGCCAAGAGGTTTATAAGAACTATGTTATCAAAAATCAAGAAATTGTATCAGAAGACACTGTTTAAGTACAAGTCTAATTATTCCAATCTTTTTTTTCCTTTTTCTTTCCTTCTTTTTGTTTCCTTTGCATAGATCCACTTAATCCCATCTCTCAGTGTGGGCAAAAGCTGACAGTTGCATGACAAGGAATGTTTCCCTTTGTAAAAGCCTACTTCCTCTCTGTGTAGTTTTAGCCTAATTGAAATGTTTCCTATTAAGCTCAATCAAGGCAGCAATTATCTAATTACTCACTTATGCTTTTCCAGTCAAAAATTGTACAACCAAGCATATTAGAGGGCTGCATACATATTTATTATTGTTTTTATATGTCCCTGTTTAGGTTTAGGCAGCAATCAAACATTTTTACAGTACTTTTCTACTGCCTCTAAGTCAACTTGCTACTATTTTCTACTACAAAGAATTGCGCAGGTCACAAAACTACTTCTATGTCTCCTACCAGTTCTGCAGGAGGTAGATGGTAATTTCAGAATCAAGTTACTTGCACATAAAATGGCAAAGAGAAAAGAAGGTTACAAACCAACCCGTGTTACATGAATAGGTCTCACATGAATAAGTTTGCAAGGCTGAAATGATCCAAGGGAACTTTTAGGCTTTTTAAAAGCACCGTATTTATGATGAAACTTTTTTAAAAAAGAGCTCAAGTGAAAAGGGATTTACAAGACCTACATAAAAACACACTTTCTGTATGTCTAGATGTATTTTTTAGAAAGATCCCTGAAATCAAGAGTATCGATGCTGCAGGTGATCTATATTCTTCATGATGGTAAATTAATTGCATGTCTCATTTAAAGAACCATGAGGTCATCAATGATTTTTTTGTTAAAATACAACAGAAATTACACTATATATATGTGACACCATGCCAGTGTTGGTTGGCCACCTAGTTCTTGCTCTATATGTAGACAGCTATACTTTGTTATTTCTCTGATTAAAAATACTTGGTATTGATAAAATATTTTTTAAAAAATTAAGGAACTTTAAAATGCATGATACTCTCAAAGGCAGGAACAGAATTGTATTAGAATATCTTTACACAATACGTATACCATACAATACTTTCTGGCTGAAATTAATTTTACTGATGCAGATTATCTTTTCAAAACTGACCTGTGACTTTGGACACCACAGTTCTTAGGCTCATAACCTAATACACCATATGGCAACAGCTAGATTTTCAGAATGGTGTTGAGCAGCCATCCATTGAAATGTTTTCTATCCCAGTTTAAGAACTTGAAATATAAAAAAGATCTGCAGCAATGAGTCTATGTCCCTTTTTTTATGGGCACTTGAATCACATTGTTTGGATCATGAAGACTTCATGATCTTCATGAACTTCATGAACTTCAAAGTTCCATTTGAAGCCTAGAAATGTCTTCCCAGGTCCAAAGTAACCCTGTTTTCTAACTGAGCCTTCTTAGAGTGGTCCCTCCAACACATATATGGCTATAAAAACACAGTACTCCTTCAGTACCCTCATGCTGGTTGGTTTTCATACAGTGGCCTCTTTTCTGTAAAACAGATTATAGCAGAAACAGAGGCACAGAAAGCTTCAGTCCTATGTTGCAGAAATAACCACAGTTTTGACTCTTCATATAAGGCCTCCTGCGATGCATGACAAAGACAATTGAAAGATTCCCTTTGACTTCATGTGGTCCATAAACAGAAGGGGAAGTCTTTTTGTAACTCTTAACAGTGTAAGAACAAAAGGACTGGACATGCCAGCTAAACACTGGCTGTTTCCCTCAAATGGTATGTAGGAGGGCAGGAGGCCCAGCTCGCACTCTCACCGTCACGCCAGTCCCTGCTGGGCAGACAATGTGCTCATGCATGAGGGAACAGCAGTCATCTCTGTGGCAGCTCATCCTCAGCTTTCCCGCAGGGATTTTGCCTTGGTCTGCAGAACATCAGGCAGTTTAAGCACATTCACTCTCTCCTCCTGCCCAGGCCACATCCAGATTGTGCCCATCAAAGAGAATAACTCAGTACTTCTTTCAAGTTTCAAGTTACTTTATCAGAAAAGACTACTTAAAAGTTGTGTGAGTATTTAATAATTTTAAAAAGGAGGAAGTAAAAAGTACCAAATAAGAATACTTCATGAAAACAAAATTAGAGAAAATCTCCCTATTAAAACTTATCAGTCAGGTTGTAAGAATTAATGTTACAGAGCATGATGCTAGAATTACCATTGTATTATCCCCTGTGCATGAGATGCTACGTGTACATGGGTTTAAAGCACACACACGCAGCGAGTCTGGAAACACTTAGCACTACTCTAGTGTGTAGGAAACCTACCTTTAATTTCTAGACCCAGGACATCTGGGACAAAAGAAATGACGTTCATCACATGGTTGCCCTTTATTAACTTGCAGACTGTAATACTTTTTTATCATAAGGTTATGAACATATTTTGTTGTCTACTTTTAAAAGTGAAAATATTCATTGTTTGTAGAAAGGATAATTTTACAGGAAAAAAGAAGTAATTTCAGACTTATGTTGTCATAGTTAGAATGTAAATGGATACTTATACAGTATTTCATAAATTCATGACATGCACTATTTTTCTCACCACCTGACTGTGATGTTGTTTTATATACATTATCAACAAAAATACAGCTGCCTGGAGTTTCTGGAAGATATATGTATGTAGCACAGACTCACACCCCATATACATGGAGGTAATATCCATATGAAAAATTGGAGAGGTATGTGATACTCATGACCGCATCACCTGCCCGCTAATCCAGCTCCCTGGGAGTTATTCTAACATTCCAAACTCCTGAGCAGCTTCAAACAGCTGCCACTTGGAAAAAAAAAAAAAAAAGAAAAAAAGAAAAAAAGGAAAATAGCCCTAAACCTCCGAATATAACACTGAAATGCCTCTCCTTTTCCTCTTCTCTTACCTCTCCACAAAATATTCCCCTAAAATAAACCATGAACCACCCTCATCTGAACTACAAGATAAACAAAGCCAATTTTGAACTGAATTTTGAACTTCTACCTACAGAAATGGTACAATACCAAAATCCAGCCCTTTGCCCGATGAAGTTTAACATCAGGGTGATATTGACTAAAAAGATTTATTCTAATAACTGCAGCTGTGATGAGCAGTTCCAATTTTAAAAAGCATTGAAAGCTTCAGAATTCCCAATATCCCAATGCAATGATTGCTACATCCTTAAGAACAAGTAGAAAGAAACAGTCTAGCTGTACAGAGATTTTATTCAAACTCAGAAAAAAAAAAAGACAGACTATGAGATTACGATATCAAAACATTCAGGGGAAACTGCTGTAAATTATACCAAACATACAATCCACATAGTCCTTTATATTTATATTGCAAGAGAAAGACATTCTTAATCTCTAGCTTTATTAGGGCTTGCCAACGATAGTGAACTTCTCATTGCCATCAATAATAATCCGGGTTGCACAGAACAGGATCAGATCCATTCTCTCTAACTGAGACTTCAGAAAATTTCTTAGGTGATATGAACAACGACACATATAAATGCTTTGGCTCACAAAATACTCTCTGGCATCACTGTAGTCCCTGGATAAATAAATAAGTCTGTCTGTGGAGCAGGTATACCTCAGCTTTAATTAGCTCTGGTTCGTACATTTCATGTTATACATTTGTATATTGTATGTATTCAATAAGAAATTCTGATAGTGATGTTTACTACCTCATGTCTACTCAATAATATAAAGTCCTGCAAACAGCTCATATGTGCATCATGATGACACGAGGAGTGCTGCTGCATTCAAGTGTTTAACTGTTAAGAAGTTAGATGCTCCAGCAAAGAAAACATCAGCATAGCATTCTGGTATGGAAGATTACCTTCTTAGTTGTTCATTCTTCCATCGATAAGCTATTTAGACAATTTAAAACACGTTCTACATTTTTGATGTAGAATACTAACCCCAAATAGTCTTGACTCTTGATTTGAGCCCAATACAGCTGCCACAATGCTAACAATACTTTTTCACAGCTGGGGTTGTCAAACACTGGAATAGGCTGCCCAGATGGGCTGTGGAATCTCCACCCCTAGAGATGTGACAACTCAACTGGACATGGCCTGAGCAGTCTGGTCTAACTTTGACCCACTTTAAGCTGGACCAGATGACCTCCAGAGGTCCCTTATTACTAGAATAATACAGTCATACAAGTGTTAATTGTAGTAGTAATAATATTAACAACAAACTGAGTCTACAAGATAAAAAGCTCTATATGAATATGTACACTAAACAAGGTAAAACATCTCGAAATTTCTTATGAATACGTATACTAAGTAAAACATCTCAAAATTTCATTTACTCCTCTGTTTAGATTTCCTTTGTTTTATGAAAAGGGATCTACCACAACTATAAAACAAATACTATAACTGGAAATTCATTCCATCTCATTAAACAATTTAAATGATACATTTGAATGAGGATAAATTATTAATGAAATTTTAAAAGTTTAATTCAAGTGTAAAGATTACTTGGATATATGAAATAAATCCTACTCCTTTTCCAAAGATAAAGCTTTGAAAAATATAAAAGATCTAAAAATTGTATGCAGTACGTTTTTCAAAAAGTTTGGGTGGATATAGTCAATACAAAGCCAGAAAGAAAATTGCAACTAAAAGGACATTACAGCTCTGTATTCTATTATAATGACACAATTGCTAAGTAATTAGTAAAACAGTTGATTAAGAATTCTATTTTCATAACACATGTTAATACTTAGAGAATTTTGACAGTTAATACCAATAGCTGTATGAGAGCAAAGTATAAAACACAGTATTTATCCTTAAAAAAGTTCTGCAGAGGATAGATGCAATCAAAATAAAAAAAAGATTTATTAAAAATAGCTACTGCTTATTAATTTTCCATGACGCCAATAGCATCTAAAGGTAGAAATATTAAGAGCGGAGAAGGAAAGGACTAGAATTAAAAGCCTTAAAATCTTTAAATCATTGCAAAGTCAATAAGGCCAGTGGGGATTGAGAACATTACGGAAGTCTCAACTGTACACGTAAAATAAAAGAATGGATAAAATATATGTAAAACGTGAACATTTGTATATTAAAAAGAACAGTGTTTCAACTATTATTGCTCTGTCTGATTAGCAAACCACTTTCTATAAGAATAGTGAAGGCTGGAAAGCAGGATCTGTACAATTTACCTCACTGATTCTCAATAAAAACATGATGTCAGGATCCTGATGGTAGGTGGTCTTTGAAGGCAATATGTTGACTTCACATAACACAGATTCAATTTACAGTGTATGTGGAAATACACGATGCACATCCGAAGCACAAACCACAATATATTACCTTTGTACACAGATATGTAACAGTGCAAATTCCTCCGAATTAAAGGTTAAAGTGCTCCCAGAGGAAGAGCAGTCTAGCCAGCCCCACAGCAACATAATCACGTTACAGACCCCAGAGGAAGTTAGAAGCCATCGGGACAACCACCTTTGGATTCTACCGTAGAGAGAGACACTGCTGCCAGTAGTTGATTTTCCACAAGCAAGGATCTGTTTTTTAAAAAAACAGCTCTAATCCATTTTGCAGCAAGCACCACAGCCTAAACAGTGAGATGAAGCAGGAAATGGTCAAAGTCTAGCTGCCTTATTCACATGGAACCATTTCCCATGTTCTCATTAATAAATATTCACCCAGCATAGTTTTCCTTTTGTCATTTCATAGAGGATATACCAGCCTGCTACTGTATTACTTTTGAGACTGTAGGATCTAGAAATTTATTCCTGATTGTTATTTCTTTTTCATTTTTTTTTTTTAACTTTAGCCCAGTTGATTAGATAAACAGAGAAATAAGTTGGTTCCCCCTCTTCCACTAGTTTAACAACTCAGGCTTGCTCATGTTTGCCTTCTTGCATTCCTGGTAACACAACGCCCCGCTCCAAGCAGCACGGCTAAAGGAGGACCCTCTACCGGTACAGGTATTCTTTGGGACACAGCAGTAGGGGACTCATCTAGTGCACGGGAAGGCTGGGGATGAATCTATTCAGGCTAGAGAGAATTCAAATCACATTTCCTACCTTTTGTGCTTGTCAATAGCAATTACACAACAAAGAGCACAGCTGTGTCCTGCTCTCAGACGAAACATTCTGTTTGGATCCCAGCTGGATGAAGTACTTGCTATGCAACTCTAAAACATGCCTCTCGGATGAAGAGAGGATCAAGAATCCCCCCCCAATTGTGCTGTCTTCTACTGACTCTCCCTTCAGATACACCTAACTCTCTCGATTGAATACTCCAGTTGCTTAACTCTCACAACTCCATGCTCTTGTGATACTTGGACACCTAATTTTAAGTATTATCATTCTTAAATTGAAGGCATCAGGTAGGTGTTCTGGACATCCTCCTGTTAGGCTAAGGTTGAGATGCTGTTTTTCTGTCAACCCCTAACTTGACTGGTTCCAGTTGCAGAACATGAGAACAGAGTCCAATGGCAGGATCTGCTAGAAGCTATGCCTCAAAGGAAGAGGGAGAGAAAGAGTATTTTGTGGTAACAGCACCCTACAAAATAACCATAAGCAGCACATGGCTACTTTATCCGAGTCTGTTCCTGAGGTAAATGTGTGCTGTAGTTCAACTTCTGGCAGTTAAATAATTAAAGAGAACTTTCAGTCCAGCCCTGACGAGTTCCTTCCAAAGATCTAGAAACTCACTTCAAAAGAAACTGCCACAGAACGTTTTCTCTAGTGGCTTTTCATTCAGCTTGGCATAGAGGTTGTCTTTTCCGTCCAATTGTTTCTCAGTTAAAAGCACATCCTTTCCTCAACTGCCAGCTTATTCATTTAGTTAAGAGACACACAGCCAACGTCACACTTTCCAACTTGCTTACAACTTAGTCTTATAACACCTTCTCCTCTCACATGGGGAATCATTACTGTGGTTCAGTATAAAGTCATATTTTCTTTAGATTTAGTCTCAGCATGAATATTTGTCTGCTAATGCAATAATTGCCAAAGCATATTAAAAAGGGATAACTGAAAAAGTAAACATACATATGAAGTAACTGATGACATAAAGAAGCCTAATGATTAATTCCTTTTCAGGCACTAAATACAACATATCCTCAATGTTATACACTCTCGTATATCTATCTCATATACATCTACTAAAAAATGTTATTTATAATGGCCTTTCACAAAGGTGCTAAGGATGGGCCCAATGACGCCAGATGTTGAGAACTCTCAATTCCAATTAATTTTAATGAGAGCTGAAGGTATTCTGAATGTCCACTCTGGTTGCTAATTAAGTAGTGACCTTGCAGCCACACTGGAATTTCTGAATCCTAGTAAAATTATGCAAAAAGAGATATACAGCACCAAATTGAACTAGGTAGGTTCACTCTATATTAAATTCAATGTTAAAAACGTCCACTTTTCCTCTCTCTCAACAGGTCTGATCCTTTTCTACTCCTTTTCCCTTTCTGTTGTCTTCTACTGCAGTGACCAAAGGAGAAAACAGCTGCCTGGCTCCTACATGCTCATGGTAAAAATCTCAAATGTTTTCCCATGCCATTCAAGCGTCACATCATTTCAGATGACCCACTCTCTCTGCACGATACTGTGGACTGTGACCTAAGTTTTAAGAATGTGCTGGTACTAAACAGTTGCATGTTTTTGGAGGATAAGGGAGGAATATTTCCTACTGAGCCAATTTATCTGAGATGCAATCAGTTTCCCACCCTCCCAGCAGGATTACAGAGACAGGCATATTTAGATTCAGAACACTACAAATTAGAAATGTAATATTAAAAGTAAAGTAACAGAATGTATAGCTTCTCACAAGCTGCAGTGAATACATAGCGCCAATAGGCTAAATAGACTGTTTCCCAGAGGTAAATGAGATTTTCACCTACATTTCTATGGAAAAGGGGAATACTGAAGCTTTCAGACTGTTCCTTGCCTCTCCTACAGCTGGAAATAGTGAGAGGAACTGTAAACTGAGTTTTGAGAGGGACAGACTGAGGGCATCTGCCTCGAATTATGTTGAGAGCAACTGTTACACAGTATGCTTGTACTTAAATAGAAGAATTCTGTGCACTGCCAAGATTATAATTTCTAGTCTGCCTCAGTCTCTACCTCTATTTCTTTTGGCTCTAAGCAAGGCAGAACAAGAGATGCTATATGATGTTCCTAGAGAAATAAAAAGGGACCAGACATACAGTCCATTTATCTCAATTCAACTACTTAACATGCATCAGCTGAACCATGGTAGCTGCCTTTGTACTCATTCTTAGTCCTAGGAATACATGCTTGTTTGATTTGAAGGGCAAACTATTGACAGAAGGCTAAACTATAAAGCAGTAATAAAATGTGCTTAACACTGAGCTTTCAGAGTCTGAGCTAGAATTAAAATTGGGGATCACTAGCTCCTCATTCTGCACATTGGTTTTAAGATGCACATTGAACAATACTAAGGAATACATCACACTCATATTTGCTTCTCCCAACACTCCGATATGATATTTCAAGAGCTGAATGAGCACACAGTAAAGTGCTCCAGAATGACTCCGTAGTAAACAGAAGTCAACTTTCTTGTTGAGGGAGGTTATCCTCCTGCTCTGCTCTGCCCTGCTAGGGCCACATCTGGAGTGCTGTGTCCAGTTCTGGGCTCACCAGGTCAAGAAAGACAAGGAACTACTGGAGAGAGGCCAGTGAAGGGCAACAAAAATGATGAGGGGACAGGAGCATCTCTCTTATGAGGAAAGGCTGAGGGACCTGAGTCTGTTCAGCCTGGAGAAAGGAAGACTGTGAGAAGATCTGATCAATACTTATACATAACTTAAGGGCAGGTGTCAAGAGGATGGGGCCAGACTCTTTTCAGTGGTGCCCAGCAACAGGTTAAGGGGCAACGGGTACAAACCGAAACACAGGAAGTTTCATCTGAATACGAGGAAGAACTTCTATACTTTGAGGGTGACAGAGCACTGGCACAGACTGCCCAGAGAGGCTGTGGAGTCTCCTTCTCTGGAGATGTTCAAAATCTGCCTGGGCACAATCCTGTGCAACCTGCTGTAGGTGACCCTGCTTTGGCAGGGGAGTTGGACTAGAGATCTCCAGAGGTTCTTTCCAAACCCAACAATTCTGTGATTCTGTAATACTGTTTTGATTTACTGTTTTGGGTCTGTCTTGCATGGACTTATTCATGTGTTCAGTTTTAAAAGAATGAATAGGCATACCAGGGTTAGTGGGGCTACTTAAGTGCATAAGACCCTCCAAAATCACTAACCTATTTTACTTGCACTGAGGAAGCCTTAAAACCATGTTATTTATCACATGGGGTGGAATTTATCTCATCTACCACCTTAGGCAAAAAGTCAGGCATCTAGTCTAAGGAAACAACTTCCCACTCGAACAGGACAGACAAATGCTTCATGGGAGAACATTTGTCCCCACTTTAGATAGCAATCTTAGGACAGTTTCGGACAAGATGCCTCTCACTGTGCACTTTATTAATACAGGAAGCTTAGATAACTAGCTTAGACTAGACACTGAATTTAGACATGGCTAAAATTAAGGAGCCCTCCAGAAACTTGAACCATGTGTGAAAACTTCAAAATGTGAAATTGGCCACTGAATGTAAGGTTATATTAATCTCATCAAGACAGCCAGATAAAAAGCAGTGGAGTTAAAGCAAACATAACCACCAAAACCACTCATTGTTGATGTTTTGGTTTTATTTTCTATTTTTTAAAACCGAGTGCATGTGAAGTCAGTACTTCATTAACAAGAATCATGCATACATATATACAAAAGTATCATACGCATTGTCTTTTTTTGATCTATATTCTTTACTTCTTGTGACATCTAGAAATGAATACAAGTCTGTTGCTCTAGGAACATTCAGCCCCGAAGAAGTATGACTAAAGCAAAATCATTTTAGATATAAAATTCCTCAGGACTTTGCTCTCACTGTAAGAAACTTGGAAGGCACAGAGAAACAATAGCTGGTTTTCCACCTAATTTTTTCTTGTTCATTAAAACAGAATCGTTACTCCTTTAAGAATGAGAAACATACTGTCTGCAATCTAGTGAGTATCTAAAAAGTGGGTATTATACGTATGAAATAAATACACATATATTATTCTTGAACAAACAAAAATACAGCTAGTATGAAGCCAAACTGTATGTTAAGAGACATCACATTCTTTTTAGTCTATAGTCATCGCTAAAAAAATGGATAGGTAGAGGGATATTGAAAAGGAAGAGCACAGATATTCTTGACAGGCAATTAAGGATTCACCTGTGGGACTTCAAAGTAGCATGTAATTAGAAATTCAGTGGTATAATGCAGGCAAATACAAAAGAAATTCACGTTTTTCAAAAAATGGTTTAGAAAATGAATAAGACATCCACATTAGTATTTTAGATACAAATAATACTTATGTGGAATAATGCTTGTTAATGTAGGTACGCACACATACACTTGCATTAATTTTAATGCCGTTATCATGACAACGCTAAGGATTAATTACTAACATGACTTCCAAAATAAAAATCTAGAAAACATGAGAACTCTATTTTAATCTGGTCCTTTTCAAGTAAACATTCATTTGAGAAACTTCTTAGAAATAAAGCAATATTGAAGAACTGATATGCAACAGCAAGAAAACTGTCACCTTTATGCAGAACATTTTCTCAATCAGAATTTTTTCTTTCAGAGTCAGCAGACAAATTTTGAGAGTAATAAGAGTTTTTAATTTTTCTCCTCGCCTTCTCTCAATGTCCCATTTTTCTTTACCAGGTCTCAAGGAAAGGAGGAGAGAAACAGGAACCCACACACAAAATATTACACTGAAACCAAAAAGGTGGTGGTAAGTGCAGGTTTCAAAAGGTCTATTTGTCCCCTGCTTCTCTCTTCACAGTTCCGTTAAAAGATAGACTAGCAAATTCCAATGACAGCATAGCAGATGGGACTTTCTCCAGCAGACATGCACATATCTCCATTTATTACTATCCTGTATTTATAGAAAGGCATGTAAGGAAATCAAATGTTTATTTGCTCATGTTTTGAGAACATTTAGAAGGTAAAATATACCAAAATACATGGCATGTTACCCATCTTCAAAGTGGTTGTTTTAACCTACTAAGCTGTCATTCACCATAAAAACTTATTGCATCAAGGTACTACAGAAGTATCGTTAAAGTGATGTTACTAGGATGTTAATTGTTAATTCTTCCAGAAAGAGGTGGACCATTAGACTACATTACAATGAAGATAACTTTTCAACTCTTTAAGTACTAAGTGACTCTCATGCTCATGTGATAGAGTATCAGACAATGACCCAGTTCAGCAGTTCAGTCAGCTCTTGTCATGCTCCTGACAAGCTGAAGAGTTAGATTTCTCCACACTGTCAAGTATTTAAATTTTGAAAGAAATGTCAGTAATTACTTCTTTCTCAGAATTATCACCTCAGTCCTTTAATTCTCATCTCAGTAGGAACACACTTGCAGAAATGAAAGACTTCTGTGCTGCTTTAAAAAAAAGGGAAAAAAAAGAAAAAAAAGAAAAAAGAAAAAAATAGAAGAATATCGGAATTTAGAAAAGTTAATATTAACTAACTTTTCAACTCAAAGTTAAATTGAATTCTCAAAAAAACTATGGAAAACCACAAATTTATAATAGAGAAGCAAAAGCAATTCACTTATACTGATAAAGACGCTACTGCTCAAGCTGCCGATCTTCCACTGCTTTCCAGTCTGGAGGACATCCAAGAAATGAGAACTGCAGGAGCTCAGTGCTTCCTTGTCTATACCCATACCCAAGGGACCTCAGCACAGAACACAAAATGAGCTGCCTTTTCTAAATAATTTGTATAATTCAGCTCTGAGTGAGGTTGAATGTTTACTGCAAATGACATACCTTTCTTCTTGGCTAGGTAGCAGGTGGATGTAGATTCACACCTTGCTGGCTGCCGGATGGGTCAGAAACTGCCTGCCTTCCCTTTGCTTGTTACTGTTCTGCCTTTTTTTATACTGTAGGCTTATTCCATTTCTCTGGATACCCTGATACTACAGTAATATTATTTGAAATTAACAGGAAAACAACACCTTAAGTATTTTATTTCATTATGATTAAGTATAGGTGAACTACCATTACACAGTTAAAAAATTAAAACCGTGCTGGGCATGAGGACTTCAATGCTAGAGTTCAGCCTGCTGTGATGTGACATATGAAGGAGCTGTAAATCTCTGCCTGTCTGTGCTTGCCATCCAACTGGAAATTGATCTCCCATCATTTTTCTTTAAAGCTTGGGTATAACTCCAGAATCCTGGCCAACATTTCCTTTCTCAATAAAATAGGATCTAAATATATCTAAAGATGTGTGAGAGCTACAACTAAACATATGGCAGATGCCACATTTGCCTACTCACTGCACCACCAGTAACCAAAAATGCTACTTTGTAAAAAACTTTTGTATTCCTCAGTATTGAAAAACAGTATATAAACCCATTTTTAATATGCATATATATAAAATGGATTTTGAACCTATGCAATTTTATTTTGGTGGGTCCCTTAACATATAAGCAGTAAAAATCACAGGGATGTTTTATATTCCCAGTTCCTTATAGAAATGGATTGGGAAAGCTGTTTCCAATACTTTGCCAGTGTTCATTTTAATAGGGAAAAATAACTGCTGATTATTATGAAACAATGAGCCACATTTCAAGTAATCCAGCCAATCAGTGGAAAGGATTTGAGGCCTTCTGGTTTATATTTGTGTGCAAACAGCTGTATTTCATTTTTTAGCCTCTTTGTTTTCCAAAGCTTTTTAACTTTTTGTCAGATAAAATCCCTGTTGTCACGGTGGCCAACACACTAGTGAAATTAGGGTGGAGGAAGGGGGAGAAAAAAAAGAAAACCAAAAATAAAATGAATGTGTAGAATAAGAACAGTTCATCTGTAGGTAAAATATCAACTCCAGAATACATTACTTGGAATTGTAAATACTGGTTATCGTAGTGATCTCAAATCACAACATTGGATAACTCATGCTAAAAGACAGAATAAAAAAAATACTCTATCATACAAACTTAACACCATAACACCATTCCTAACTTCCTAATTTTGATAACAATTTATAACTTCCTTGGGAAACTTTGGATTTGTTTTAATAAAGCAGTTGCGGAAGAATGAACACTGGAAGAAGTCCAGCTGCAGTACATGCAGTTCTTAAAAATTAAAAATAATAAAGTAATTTCATGACTTTGTAGCAGTTTATTGCCTCTTTTGAGATTTACTTTAAAATTTAATAAGTTTGTTGCACTATAAAAATCTGAGTAGAATTTCAGTAGGGTCAAAAAGTCTAAACCTAGCCGGCACTGCAAATTAAAATGAGCTTGGTGTTCTCAGTTCAGACCTCCTGGGACAGAAGTTAATGTCACTGAATTACTGCATACAGAGTCTAACAGTCTAAGTGCTCCATATTCCATGTACTCCATGCATGTGGCTTGATCAGGCCTATATTTCAGTATTATGGGAAGCTTCGATGAGGAAAGATCCAAGAAATAATTGCAAGACTCAGGTGACAGCCTAAAAGAACACATCAGGTTAGGCAATGGCCAGAAGTCTAAGCAGAGAGGGGCTTCATGGTACCGCAGTCAACTAGTGCATGAACACGTCTGTGCTTCCAATCTCTTTTCAAAGAACAGTCACTTCTGAGAACACGGAGAACATCCCAAAGAAAACTCCAGCATTTAAACTCAGTGGGCCAAATTCAAAGGCTTGCTCAGAACTCTTTGACTTTCAGACATAGCTTTCCCATGTCAAACACAGAAAGCAGTTAAAGTAACCTTTTACATCTTTTCTCTCTGATACGGCCCAAGTTGACCCTCAAATTCCATGGGATGTTCTGCTACAAACTAATCAGAAATGCAAAATGTCCTTGTTCAAAATTGTTTATGTACTATGTAAAATTGATTTTTTTTTTCTTTAATACTAGAAATTGGTCCATCTGTTGAGAAAACAAAATATTCTAAATATATACAAAGAGTAGAACTGCTTCATTCCACTCGCTATATCCTGTGGTAGATGCATTTTCATCAGTATGTTTGTCTTGCAGACAAAATGAATATCAGATGGTGGTTTTGAAAAAGGGCAGACCTAACATGAGGTGATTAGTTTCAAAACCAGATTTTTATTCTTGATAAATTATTACCAAATACAATCATCTGTTGATTGAGGATATAAAACAGATTGGTCATACCATAACCCACAGGTTAAATGTAAAACGGAAATAATAAGTTTATTTAACATAGTCTTGCATTAAGTTTCCAAGCAGTGCAAATCTAAAGCAAATAATTAGATTTCCAATTTAAAGACATACATTTGTTAAATCAGACATTTCTTGAGGTCATCTATTTCTTTATTGGCTATTCTATCTACACTGTGTACTACACATGTACACGGACTTTTACACATGTATATAAATATATCATTTCAACTTGCAACCAATGATTAATGTACTTTGTACAAGACTTATCAACTGGAATTGTCATTGCCATTTTATTCAATTAAAATCCATAATCTATTACATTTGCTGATTATTTGTGAAGAAGTTTGAGAAAACTGCTGGCCTACAAAAAGAAATTCTAGTTGAGTACTACAGAGAAAATGGAAATGATTCTTAAAGCAGTAGTTCTAGAAGAAAAGAGTTTTGACTTACTAAAAGCAATGGATAACAATACTTACCTAGTAGATATTACTGAAATGGTGGCATGATGACTTATGTATGTTTCAGGAAGAAATCATACTCCTTGAATACTACCTTCTTTTACCTTAAAGACAATTATAGCTGTACTGTGTTTAACACGAAGATGGAAAAAAGAATGTGACCCCAAGTTTTCCCAACATTCCCTCGCACCTGAGAAGAAATTACGACTTTTTATCATATTTTCACTGTATTCTATGACATGTGCACATCTAGGCAGAGTTTCCTGCACAAAAGTTCTCATTAAAATGATAAAGTTACAGCCATGCATGTAAGCATCCCAAGTTTAGTAGTGACAAGCATACAAAATGAAATCATGGAAATTTCCCATTCTTGGAGACAGCTCTGTGATGAGGTTTTTAAATCAAAGCTAACTGCTGACTAGAAGTCTTTACCTTCTTTATAGGGACCATGCTCTATTAACTGGAAATCTTCTACCAACCATAAAGCTTATCCAGTTCTTCTGTTAATGCTTCCAAAAATAGTATGCTAAATCTATAAAAAACTATGGTTTTGCTTCTGTTTTGGATGGTGTGGAAATTTTCACATAAGAAAAGCTTCACCCTCACCTATCCTCCAACTGTCAGTAGCAGGTTTAGTCTTCCAACTTTCAAGCTGAACACACTTTTACAATATTGAAGTGGGGAAAAAATAGAGAATTTTGCGTTCTTGAGTAGACAGAACTATTTAAAGTGGAAGAAACAAACACATCACTAATTTCACTTTAACATCAGATTTTTAAAGTCTTCATAAAGAGGTTAAGTGTTTTTGGACATTGCTGCTGAATAAGGGCAATTTCATTTTATACTTTCCATAAAGTACTTGAAAGTACCTCAGTATGTAAAGTTCCACTGATATGTAAATTACAAAGTGTTGTGGATTTGTTTGGGTTTTTTTTCCCCAGCAGTCTGTAATTCTGTAGTAGGTCTCAGAATTTTCTGAAATATAGCTATATATTTTGTTAATGAACCCCTCATTTACTGTTAATAAAAGAGCTTTTTTTTAAAATTTATGTTGTTCAAACTATCTATGATATTATTACCTTGTCCCATTTTGTTCACTGGCTTTGTTTTTTCATTGCAGACTTTTTCCATGGGGATCTCCAAGAACTTCATCATGGTTTTTAGCCAGTGGAATCTAAATATTTCTCGTACTGCCTTTTGAGTATCTTTTGTTCATTCCAAGTGCTATTACTTAGGATTTGATATAATTGATTCTTAAGCCCAAGACTTCTCTGAATACCATCATTTGCTTCATAAGGCATGAGGCACATTGAAGTAAAGGGATCAGCAATCATCATTAGAACATCATTCATATGAAGTTTAATTCTGCCTTCCTATCAGCCATCTGTATTTACTCTCCTGTTGTGGCCTCTCCCCACCCCACCCTGATTTTTTGCATGTGACAGGCTCCATGGTCATAAAATAGAGTGCAGGAATTCATGTCAATGAACAGGGCATTGACTGATTCAGTCTCTTTGGTGAAGTGTATTTTTATGCATTCAGTTCTAAGCAACATGCAGGAGAGGACCTAGCCAATTATTATTGGTTTTGCCAGCTTTATGTTCTGCAGTTAACAGTAAAATTATACAATTAAATTTATATCAGACAGGAAAGCTGGATTTAACAGCATCAATGGGAAAACTCTAAAAAAGAAGGAATGAATCAACAGGAAAATTTTAAGTACTCAAAGTATATAAATGTAGACATCAAAGAACAGCAGCTACAAGATCCCACATAAGGCTTGTCCAGTAGGTGACTGAATGGTACCAAAAGTACTAAGAATGCATTGCTATGTAAAGCACGCAAAAACCTGTTCCTCAAAAGTGGAAAAACAGGCACTATGAAGCTTATTTCATTTTGCAGAATTCACATCAAACCAATATTTTGTAGTGCAGTCCATCTTTTACCATCAAATGTGTGACATAGGGAAACTTTCACCAGTTCCCTTATTCTTGCCTTTAAAGACTGTAGCGCAATACCACACTATTTTCAAAATACTTTTGCGGATCTTATCATAGTCACAGAAGGGATTTTAACAAAGTGTTGTCACCCTCTATACATCTACAGCCTCACAAGAAACATGCACATATTCACAAAACAAAAAGCCGAAGTTCTGCAATGTCAATGACTGACGTTTCATACCAATCAAGCAGAAGTTCAGTGAGTTTTTCTCAGCATTTACTGTTCAGAAGAACAGAATTCCTTCACTGAAATGGATCTGCTCTGAGTCATAGTTCAATTCCTTTTCACAGAATCTGGAAACTAGTTCATAGACTCAATTTGTAATTTTCCTGTATACTCACTAACTATTTAACAACGTCCCCAGGAATTTCCATTTTTACATGGGCATCATTAAACAGTTTAAATAAGGATACACTGGTGTTTTCTATTCTTCCTCTCCACCCAAATGCCTCCTAAGTTTAGTTTTGAGTATGGTGTTACCTTAAGTCTGTAATTTTCACAAAACGTAAGTATCATTGCTCAGAGACAAACTTAACCATGCTTAACTTAGCAAATACATCACTTGAACACAACATTACATAGCTCCTGAGGGTCATAAAGTAGCTCTGGCATGGAGTTGTCACTAAGAAACAAAGACAAATCACATCTCTGCTAACCAAACAGCTTGCTATCAGTGGGCTCAGCTGTGACAACAGAAATGTTTGTCTTCTACTTTTCTACTCGAGGTCTGAGAGCCAAGAGAATGCTCAGTCATCACAGTGGATGCTCCCACAAAGAAGCTCAGCCCCCATCTTTTCCACTTTGATCATTTGGTTTTTGGTTTGGTTTGGTTTGGTTTGGTTTTATTTTTTACACTCCAGACAGCATTTGTTTGATCCATCACCTTAAGTAAGGTGACCAACTGGTGAAGTCTGCACCTGCCTCACTGATAAAGTGAGATTCTGCAGTATGTTGACTAAAGATGTATACATTTTCCTGCTAGGGATGAAAGGATGCAAGAGTATAACTTCTCTGTAAGTGAGAAAGTACAGAAATAATGTGTAATTTTTTCTTACCATAGGTAATGTCAATGAAACTTTGAACAAACTTTTATTCTCTAACCTTAGTGGAGTGTGTCCACATATCTCTCTGAAAAGGAGATTTCTGTGAGTCTTTTAGTATCAGATGAAACATTTTGTGACCTTTCCTGAAAAAAAAAAAAATAATCCCAAAAGCAAAGTCCATTTTCTCGAAAATTTCCTCCGTAGCCCCCCTGGGTTCCAAAGTGTACTGGCTTTTTTTCCTTCCTGGCTCTAGGCAAAGATAGAAACTCTAAAACACAGGTATCTTGGCTAAGTAAAAACAGGAAAAGATTTTTTTTGTTTGTTTGTTTTGGGGGTTGTTTGCACTATGAAAGATCACATATGGGAAACTGACAAAGCAAAGAAAGAACCCTCACCTCAGATCCTGGCTGAGGCAACTGCAGAGTGATGAACTGCAGGCAGAAAGAATGGAAAGGGACTTCACAGCACAAGAGAAAAAAAAAAACAAAAACAAAAACGAACCTAGTTTAGGCTTCCTCTTGGCATGCAGAAGTTAGCTGGGGGTTGTGGAATAGTCTTCGGCTTCAGGGGAGCCTAAGAATAACCACTAGGGGAAGATCACACAGTTTTTCCACCTAATGTACTTAGAAAGAGGTAAGGAATTAGAATCAGGGGCTTGGATCAAAACCATGGCTATTTTCTGCAGTTCATCATGTAACGGGAAAAATAAAAGCACTCAAAAGAACTCCCAACCTTGCCTGATACAGGATGATTGCACAAAGGCAGTAGAAAGAAAGGAGTCCCTATATCACATCATCCTGTCTGTACGTGTGCACAAAAAGTTCCAGAGAGTCAAAGAAGGCCAGCTGCTCTCTTCACTAACCAGCTCAAGGCTTTCACTATTGAAAGCTATTTTAAACTCAGAGGGATGATAGGTTTTCAGAGCTGATGGATCAACAGCCCATTTCCTTTGATTCCAGTGAAAAAGGCCATTTTTATCTAGGTTGAATGCATAAATAAAGATAAGGGATACCCGTTTTCAGTAGCCTATCTTTATTTCTCTTTCGCTAAAACACGAACATGTAAAACTTGCTTGAGTAATGTTTGAAAGACCTGGTCTTCATACCAACAAACCAACAGGAAAATGTCTTGGACAGCATTGTCAGGTTGTCCATAAATGTTGCACAACTTCAGTCTATATATGTTGTCTCTGTCATTTGATATTGAACATGGATTTATCACAACAGTGATATTGGATGCTGCAAATTTTTAACTACACAGTTAATTTTTGACTATTCATGTGTAACCTATAAGCAATAGCATCAATAACACACAACAGTATTAACATAGGATAAAGACTTTCTGCAGAAGCATTACTAAAAGGATAAGCACACTATAAAGATTCTTTTCCAGAAACTTAATCCTTCAGAAAGGAGAATTTCCTGGGTTTGGAGGACATTAACCTTCCTCAAAGGCAAAAGAGATCTCGTGGCACATCCATTTATGGTATTTTTAGAGCAAGTCTTTCAAGACTTTTGCTTTCAGTCTTTCATTAACTACACAGGATAAGCATGGCACAACATATGCAACAGCTTTGAGAAAACAAAACAGAACCACGCAGAGCCTGATAACCAGTTGACGTGACGGAAGTGAACACCTCCTTGGTGGCTCCAAGACAATTACATTGTAAATCTCTCTTCACTGACATCAGCTACCTGCCTGCCTTTCCCCATTCCGGACTTTTTAGTTTTGCTCCGAACTGTTTCTCCCCTTGTTGGGACAATGGAGCAGTGCTTTATCAAGTTAAAACCCAGCTGCACTCAGTGCCACTGAAGGGGTGAACTGGCTGTGGTACAATCAGGACACGTTCGTATTTCCTATACAACTAAACTCCATTGATTAAAGTTATGATGCAGCCACCTTGATAACTTTGAGCTCCCAAACTAATATTTGCACATGATGTGTATGAGCTGAGACCAAAATTCTACTTTATGAACAGGATAACATGTAATTAATTATTGCAAAGTGTTCTGAAGACAAAAAAGGCCATGCAAAAAACTGTAGCATTATTTTTCCGTGTCACAACGGCACAGATAAGCAGCCACCACAAAAAGTGCAACATTCATAGTCCCCATTTTCTGAGGTGTTGACTTTTCCTAAGCAGGACAGTAAGGGACAAAGTACAGAATTGCTGAGTGTGCTCGATGACGAACACGAGTAATGAGGCATAGCACTATCTTTTCTAAATGGAAAAACATAATCAGAAAGGCCAGGAAATGCTATTAGTGAAGCTGTAAAAAAATATCAACAATTTTTTACAAAAGCAAGTTTTAAACTAGTTCCAAAGATGTGAGATATATTTAACAGTTTCCTTTTCCCATGCCTGCTTTTTAGACTACCATGGACAAAACCAGACTGCAACAACAGAACTGATGTGGCAAATAAACTTATCAAAAACTTCTTGACTGTGCCAGCTGTTTCACTTTCAAGCACGAATTCAGTCATTTTTCAAAATTTGCTAAAATGTTCATATAGTGTAACAGACAGAAAAGCCAGAGAATCAGCAATATTAGAACAACAATAAGAAAAGTTGTGCAAAACAGGAAAAAAACCCCAAATTCTATGTCTGGATTCTCCTTTCAGTAACGCATAATGCCATTAAGACAGTTTCTGACAATCATCATATTATCAATACATGGCACTGGTGGTGTGGTAGCCCTGTAAAACACAACAACAAAGATAGTGGTTGGATACAGACATGGTTAAGTCCAACAGAGTTACCTGCTAGATAGGGGGTAGTTCAATTTCACAGCAACAAAACCTGGCAAGAATATGAAACTTCAGGGTGAGATAGTAGAGATGTGCTGACCTTGTAAAATATCAACAACAAAAACAGTGACAATTTGCATGTTGATTTGTGTGCCAAATATTCACAATGATGTGATCCACCACTTTAGCTGACAAACCAAACTGCAAGATAGTGACCTTACACAAGGCGTTTTCCCCTCCTTTGCCACTGAAGAGAAGGGTCATCTAGAAATATGTCTAGGGCTGAATTCTACCTGCAACCTTTAGTATTTGAAACCACTTGCCATGAAAACTAGGACCAATGTAAAACACAATGGTAGCTCCCTCACATGTTGAGTGGCCATGACAGTTCAAGCATGCAATTTTACAGCAGGCAGCAAACAAGATTGGGAATTCAGGGTTAAAATCTCCAGTGAAATTGTGTCTTATAAAGTAATGAAAGTTGACCAAAAGAGTAAATCAAATGGATCTCCTAACAAAATGAAAACAGCTGTTTGGCTGAGTTTGCCTCTGATTTAAGTTTGGTAATTATTGCCCTACTGTGGCTCAAGGTTATTCTGTATTAGTGAAATAGGATATCATATGAAAATCATCCAACTTCTTAATTTACTGTAGCATCAAAAATTCCACTGTATAAAAATAAGCTGGAAACATAACCTTCTAAAAACTTACCTATAAACCTTTTAAATGCCCATTTATTTATTCTTCTGACACGCAATTATGCAAAATTTAATTACAGTAAACTAGAATATCTAATGCCAAACAAATGATATGTCACCTCTAGTCACTCCAACAATGTTTTCATGTAAATACACTGAAAAACAACTTTATAAATTTGGCGTCAGTGATACAGTATCTTGGGCTTAATAGCCTACTCCTTGAACTATTATGCTCTATGTTAGCATGCAGAAAAATTGCTCAGATTCTTACAATAAACCATCCTACACAGGAAACTTTCTTTTAAGGTCTTCTCATACCAATAGCAGCCCAAGATACAAAGCTACTACATTTAATTTTTCAAAGTCAAAAGACTTCTTAAAGAAAGCATGGTAGACATTTGATTAATTTAAACTGAGGTCACTCAACTAATACTTGATGCTCCACTAATTCCAAAGTATATTGTGGTTTTATTAGTTGCTTTTATTTAGGTCATTAGGTGCCTCTATTGCCTAAGAAACATGAACCAATGATCTATGTTAATAATGTAATTACTATGGTATTATTGGTCTACCTGTTGGACACCAGTGGAGAAGTTCATGAAAGTGTTTAATTGGATGGAGCATCAATTTTAATGTCTGAAAAGTGAAGAACACCATGTGTGTTCTGCGAGCAGTGTACTAGGATTTCTGTTCTGGAAATTCAACAAAAAAAAATTGGCTGTCCCTCACACACAGGCTGCAATTTTTGAGTCAGTACCAATTGCTGTACATTACTAGACTGAATCTTTAATTCTAAAAACATGAGTGTAACACAAAAATATTTTATTAGACAATAATACAATCCCAGTAAATTATTGCAAGTCAAAGTGTTTATTCATTCTGAATTTTTCTTTCAAGATCAACTAGAAGTCTCAAATCAAATGATTTAGGTGATTTAATGTCATGTCCAATTAAACCCTGAATTCAGCTCAGTACATTATTAGAGCAATAATTTCACATGGAGAGTGAGTTATATATTAATTGCAAACTGGCATTTCAATAGTATCCTTACTTTACCCAGCACACCATCTTTTTTGTTTTCCATTTTCTCAGTTGAGATATGTGCAAATTAAACATTTGCCAAAACAAAAAGTGTGTATATACATTCTAAAAATGTGATAATTACTAAGTATATGCCACAGAAACAGCATTTTGAAAACACCACAGTGCTAATATATTTTTTGATGTCAACAAAGATTGGACAGACTCAAGCAGAAATAGTAGTAAACTGACGGTTTACTCTTTTTAAAATAGAGTGGGCTCTACACAAGTCTTTCTGAATATGTAACAGAAACCAGGCAGGCATCAATCTGAAATCCCTTCCGCATATTCTTTGCCAAGGAGCAATTTCCATATTGACATTGTTTAAATACTCATGCAATAGAAGCCAATAAAGGCACTTTGGCTATGAAAAGCATCAGGACGCACACCCAGCCAAAGACTCCCCAGCAGCATTTCAGAAGAAACCAATTGGAAGCAAGTGAAGTCCCCGCTGTTTTGAATGAAGAGCCCCATAAGAGAAGCATCTAAATTGAAAGAGAAAGAAATAGAAGGGCACAATAATTCTCATTTATATGCTGATCTCAAGATGGTTTGTACTTAAGGCAACAGATATTAACTCCACCAGATAACTACCAGCCAGAGTATAGTGAGCTCTGGCCTTACCCCTTACAGAAGAATGGGAAGCAGATGACCTAAAAACAAGCTCTACCAGCTTATGTGGCTTCACAGATTTCCCCTGCACACTTTCAGGCACCTCTTAGAAGCATTTTTCTAGTTGCTTCTCAGTCTGAATGCAGTCCAAACTCATTGAACTTTAGCAGTTTGGCTTTAGTAGAAAGTACAGGGTAGGCCCAAAGAAATCTTTGGTCACCTACAAGCCATTCTTCAGCTCCAGCATCTGATGTAAACTGTCATATCACCTACTGCTTAATATATCATCTTACACACAAGCACAATCTAGATCCACGACTGACACCAAGTGCTGTCATAGCCAAAGACAATTATCAACTACATATTAATAGACTGTTTTCTTCTTGCACTTGAGTTCATAGAAGCGTGTAACAAATATTTCCTTTAAAGAAGAAGATACGCATGAAAAAGGGCGAAAATAGGACTCCTTGTCATTAAGGAGGCTGAGTCAGGCTTACTCTCAATAGAAGTGACAGAAGTCTTTCATTGGTATTTAAATTCAATAAAGCTGACTTCAAGTTAACATATTGACAGTTGATTTCCATGAAAAATATAGAATAACTAGCAGAGGACATAAGCTTCAAAAATAAGACTTGGGACAACTTTATGCGCGTATTTCCAAACAGTTCTATTCAGGAGCTGCCTAACCCTGAAGGTGACTCTCTAAGCTTAATGTTCCATAAGCTCCTGGTGATGCTTCTGTGCCCATCAAGATCTGCCTTTCACAGCTAAATTAATTCCTGTTTAAGCCTGTTCAGGTTTCAAAACTTAAGTACAGCACCACACAAGCCACATGAGGGCCCTAATCCAATATGCAAACCCACAACATACTTGACATGCACACACAGACCAGGACCTTGTGAAAACATGTCTGTGGGCACTTATAAAACATCACTAACTGAGGAGGTATTGGTAGTGCTCAGCCTCAGTCACTTTTTTAATGGGAAACCTTAGAGATCTGTTTCAAGTCTTAGGATTCAAATCTTTCCTCAATCCAGAAGTGGTTCAACATCTTCTACCTGACAGAAGCATGTACAGGCTAGCTTCAGTTTGAGGTTGTCTTTCAGAAGTAGTGCTGGAGAATATCATTGTGCAGAACGAGCAAAATGCACAGCATCAGAAATAGACTATAAAGATAAAGCATGCCTTTATTGCTTAAAATTTCAGACTCACTTAAAAGTACAGAGTGCTATGTTCTGGTATGGAGGGCACCAATCCCTGAGAAGTGATCTACACCTTTGAATCTGGTCTCCCCACAGAAACATAGAAAAGGGCTGTAGCATGACCATTCTACGTTATTGAATACAAAGTTCCACTGTGTAATTCTGTATCTTGCAGGGGGATACATAGTCTTGAATATTCATTGGAACAGTTCTACAAGGCAACTACAAGGACTGCTGTAATATCAAAGCAATCATCTCTTCCGAAATATGATAAAATTGACCTTTTTCTCAACAATGGCTATCATAGGATAGAGGATCCAGTGCAGACTGTTCATTTACAGACAATGGCTGGATCCCTTCCCTTTTAATTCTGGCATACATGGTGTATGTAATAAGAACATCCTTTTTGCACTTTTTGCAATTATACATCTCAAGTCTGATTTTGTAAAACAAAACAAAACAAAACAAAACAAAACCCCCACACTCAAAACCAAAATAGTAAAACAAAGCAGCTTTGGTTTGGATACCAATTAAATGGATATTGTTTCTCCTCAAAAAATGTTTGACATAGAAATTTCAACTTCTATTCATATTAACAGCAATAAAGCAGACTGTTAGTTCTTTAAAACATGTATTAGGTATTCTTCCTCTAGGAAACTATTTCCTATTTCCCTATTTCATTCATGCAGAAGGAGTCATGAATTAGTTCCCTAGAATGCTTCTGTCTCTTCTGTCTTTAGAATACTCAAATGCTGAACAGAGAAAAATAAATCATAGAGATGCAGGAACCGTTATTTTAATCCCCGATAACATTCAGTTGACATTTTATTTTATGTTGTTCTGTTCACATGGTGTTTTTCATTTCATGATCAATGATGTTTTCCTCTTAAATTATGCTTTCACATACTGACACACAAACTTAAAGATGAGCTCATCCACCACCAAAGTGCCCCTGCAGTCAGAATGCAATTAGTCTTACAAAAAGTACTTTGAAATTTCAAATGGCAAATGCTTAAGCAGTGATTACAAGATCCACCAATATACTTCCTCTGTTGGTTAATATTTTGTATGCACTGCAATCCAACTATTCTTGTACCTATACTGGAGACAGCCATAATAAAAATAGAGGACCACCTACCACAATGAACAAAACCAAGTATTTGATTCCTCTGCTATTTTGTCATCCACCCACAGAGTTCCGCCCCTTCATGACACATTTGGAACAGTGTCCAGCACTACAATGTTTCCAAAGCTTCTTTTTGTAATAGGATTCAGGTTAGAGGTGAGTTCTTTAAAACTCTTCACCAGAGTTAGAAAGACTCTTTGACATCTACAGAAAACAATTCAAAAGGGGGTATAAATCTTGCACTACTTTACTAAACAAGTTACACTGCTGTCAGTATCTCAGTATGCGGCTATCGGCAGTGACAGTATGTAAGTGTCCTTATACATACTGCAAGTCACTGCCCAGCTGCACAGCAGCTGCCTCCAACTATGCCCAGGAAAGTTCAAGGGGGATATGAATCCTCAAAGTACTGCTGGATTGTTGTGCTTATCTTTGATGGCCAAAGACTGCAAATGCAAAAAAAAGAAGCAAACACTTTCATTCACCTTGGATTTCTTAAATGATTTAATGTTTTTGTCTCCTATAAGAAGCAGTTCAAAACATCATACTTGTATCTGCAGATTGGTCACTGGATGCCACTGCAGGGAGCAGAGCGCAGAAGCCGTTAACCAGGCAGATTTCAGTAGCCTACCTTGACAAGGACATGGAATTACCCACAAAGGCATTTGCTGACCTAGCAGTCTCAATGGCTTCTCAAATAACATTCTACTGATAGGTACATGACTTCTAATTTGCAAAGTCAAAGGGCTGGGATTTAGCCAATTTTCAATCTGTCACACACTAAAGGAATTGTTCTGTTCTGAAGTCGTATAGCAACAAAATGCTGGAGCAGAAGTGACCAAAGAAAGGGACTATCACATCGATTCAGCTGTGGAATGAGCTAGTCAAGTGGATTAGACTGCACCACAGTTCACAGTGTTACATAAAACTGAAGAAATTCTTCAAGAAAATGTCTATTTTGATTACAATTTTATGCTTTGTATGCTCCAAGGAGAGAAAAGCAAAAACGTAACACTCCACAAAAGCACACTATATACTTTACTACACAAATCTAATGGTACAAAGAAGTAAGAGTCAGGTACACTGAAACATTAAAGCTAGATGAAAGCCCATGAAACTCGTTACCATTATAAGATACTGTTAAGGTAGGTACTTCTCGCTACACTTTGTTTTGATTCTCTGCTAGCGTAAGGGACTTCATAAACTTCTGATAGTTTTGCCATTTGAAATCTAACTCTCTTTTTACACAGTATTTGCAATTTAAACATGGTAAATGGGCACAGAAGTAAACAACCTGATGCATAATGAAAATATACAGAGTTCAGGGAAGAAATTAGGTATACGGATTAGCTATAAAAGCAGAAACGTCAGCCAGTTCTGCTCAAAAGAACCCAATGTGCAGGTGCTGCTCTTGATTACTCACATGGCTGTGCCACAACATGACAGGAGTCTTATCTGCTTGGGCCTTTCACTTCATTGCCCTGCATCTACACTTGCTTTTCCCTCTACCCATGCCCACTCCAGCCAGCTATTTTCAGTTTCATTTTGTTTCTGAAGTGCTCATTCAGGCATTTTGGTAAAGGTCAGTAAGACTGTTTTCTGTTCTGAGAATCACTTTGGTAGCAAGAGAGGGAAAAAAAACCAACCCCAAAACAGTGACATTTCCCATTGCATATGATGGTCCTAACCACTCACCAGCAGCAACATTCTTGCCGTGACCTCAGGAATTCTGCAGCCTTTGTGGCACAGGAAGCTTTACCAGGGGACAGGAGGGTTCTCATCCTGTCTAGCCCACAGCCTTGTGGTTAAAGGAAAGGCTGTGGTTAATTGGGCTCTGAACTCTCTCAAACTGATCTTCCAGAAGACAGCAGGCACACAACTAGTCCTCATGACTTCTCAGCTGGACTACTCACACCAGCTTCTCACCAGTGGGCAAAAAAGTTCAGCTGTTTGGCTTTAAAAATAATATAAATCTGGATTGTCACAAGCAGGAGTTAAACAGGTTGCCACCAGCACTTCTTCAGACATGTGGATGGATACAGCTGGTCTTTCATAATGGTTTAGTGCTTTACATATTGGATAATGAATCCTGTTTGTGTGTTCTGTATTTACTAGTGGTGCTAGACACCTACATTTATTATCAAATGTAGGTTGTTTAATTTAACTGTAATGGAAAGCTTAAGATTAGCTTATATTTAAAACTGTTCACATTTCAGAAATGCCCCCATGGGCATTTAAAATCCACAGATTTAAAGCTAAGAAAATCAAAATGTCCTTAGTTCCAGGTAAGCATAGTCAGTATAGATGATGCAAAGTACTTTAGAGTTGTACAGTGTTCTTGGACCTCGAAAAGAGTAAATTCAGATCAATTTGTATTATACTGATAAGTGAGTACATAAAATACATACACAAATGAAAACAAGGATATGCACAGATAAGTATTCACAAACAGTTCAGGAATGTCCAGACTGCCTTGTTTTGGGCTTAGTTCTACTCAAACACATGTGTGTAAGAAAGGATTTTAAAAAAATAAAAAGAAAAATCAACATTTTTCACAATATACTTGTTACACGGCCACTGAATTTCTATTTCAAGAGAGGCATTCACATCACTGTAGGCTGTAATGACACTGAACAGTGCTTATTCAAATATTCTCACTGAAATCAGGTAGGGCCAAAATGACAATCCATTACTTCTAGATGAGAGCTACTCACATGCTTAGTCCAGCTGAGTTTCCTGGGACTATTTAAGTCAACAGTTTTGACAGTCTGGATCTATATAAACAAGTACCAATACTCTGACCTTAATTTAACAGCAGTTCTGTTCTTACCATGCCTTTGCTTAATGCAAGCTTGATGTGTTAAGTGTTTTCCCTTAAATCAACATCACAGGACTACCAATAGCTAAAGGTTTTATTTTAGCTTTCAAGCAAAGAAAGCTCATCATTGTTACTTTCTCTAGTTAAACTTTTTCCTCTTTTGTTATTCCATTTTAGTAAAGTTACTGCCTGCAAAAGAAATTAGAAAATGTTTTCCACATAATACTTGAATACCTGAATGTAACCCAATGTACTCTCAGTAGATATGAATTGTCACAGATTGCTGTCTTTTAAATAATGTTTTAAAACATCTTGTTATTTTTATTTTAACATCTAGATTTTGAGGTCCAGTTGCAAGTGTTTACCATAGAAAACTCGGTCAAGCTGGTGTTTGACCTTTGACAGGAAGCTGCCCTCACTCCAGCTAGTCCCAACAAACTAGGCCCAAGACAATAAGCTGCTTTATAGCTATTAGCTAGGCCAGTGTGTTTCTCCAGGAAGACCTCAAGCTGAAAAGCCAACACGCTTGACAACCACAGCCAAGGTACCAAGGGCCCAAGCACTAGACATTAGAAAACAAATGGAAAAGCACACATGGCTACATCTGGAATCCTAATGGGCCACCAATGGTTCCCAGCTAAAGGAAGAATTACCAATGTTATTTTATCATCCCTTGTGCTAACTTAGCTGTTTATGTACAGCAATAAATGATTTTTTAAAAACATATCTGGGTCATTATGTCATATACCACCAGCAAGTACGATTGTTTTATTGTGCTTGGAGTCAAAATACACTGCTATACCCAGATGTGAGGGAAGTTCAAAACCTCTAGTCCTTCTGTATTCATTCCTGTTGGACAAATGGATTAAGTTTTTAAAAGGGAAACCGAGAATTTTTATGGCTTGTACTCCCATCTCACTAGTAAAATTTGCACCGATATTTTCCTACAGAAGTTTGCCTTGCCAATGATAACATTAAATATTAACTTAGTAAGCAACCCAAAATTTCAACCAACAGGAAATGCCACACATTTTATTGTGAAAACATCCCCATTCTCTTCTTCCAAAGCCACAATATGTTATATTAAAGAAATAATTTTCATGTGCCTTTTTTACCTAAACACCTATTGAAATTCAAGGCAAAGTAATTATCGTACTGTGGAATGAAATTAAAATACATGTATATTTATTAGCAGGCTTAATAAAGGAGGATTCTACAGTTATGGCCCTGAATTTATAGGTGCAAAACAAAGCTTTTCCAAAATCTACCATCAGAATGTTGTGTTTCCATGTAATGAAACATGGAATTTGTGTAAAGACTCTTGCATAGTATTTCTAACCCTAGTACTATGGCACTTAAACATTGAGATCAAAGCAGAACAAACAAGTTAGATCCTTCAGCATTTGCTGCTTGAGAAAAATACCAACAACTCAGTAAACAAACAGCAAAAAGTATCTTATTTTTAAAAGACATTGTAATAATTTAAACAAAAGGTTCAACATTTGTTGGCAACACTATTCTAAAATTGACCGTATTCCAACACTTTAAATCAACATTTATCACCAAAATATTTCACAACTTTCCATTCCAAAAGACATTGAAGGTATTTGAAAATAAGTGCACTTTAGCAAATGACAACTGAATCCAATTTCAGTGAATGTAATTCTAATGGACTTACATTCATTTTAATGGAGGCTGGATCAATCTGTAATCAAAATGAAAAACATTTCAAAGAAACCAGGTTTTATCTTTTTCCCCTTCCATTCTCATTCCCTTTTTTCCTATTTGTTGCTAGCCCTGTTGCACTTTTGCACTCTTTTTTTTTCCCTCCACTTTTTGGGGGGGGGTCAGGGCTGAGGAGTTAGGGTAGCAGTAGCTTTCAGCTAAGAAAGCCGTTTCTCACAGAAAAAATAGAAAAGTAAATGGAAATACACCAAGAATCTACAGTTAACTCCAATACGGAATACAGTTTTCCACAACCTAAAATTTTTAGTTTCATTTAACATCAAGCTGCAGCTGAACAGAGCTGCAGTATTTTTAAATCTAGCTAGCTTCCTAGCAAGATTGCTAAGAGTATGCACACATTCATCACACAGGTTACGCTACAACTGTGCCAACCCATCCACAGCAAGTCAAGGGCAAACTCAGTTGGGAAGACTGTTGAGAAGCAAATGATCCAAAATAGAAGACATCATGATAAACATGTGCACATCCCCGACATGCAATGCTTATGATGATGATACACTGAGTAATATTCTCAACTACATTACAGTGAATCAAGATGGATGAACTGGTCAATAAGCTACAGATGACTTCCATTAAATTAGCTGGGAGATAGCTCAGAAGATTTTAGGGATTCTTCTATCAAATAACTGAAATTACTTCAACACATAATGACTAAGGAAGAAGTGATTAAGAAAACTATTTGCACAGAAGTCAATACTAAAAGTAGCTTCTTTTCAAAAGAGTTTTGATTGCCTTGTTTTTCTTTTAGTATTACACTACAGGTAACCTTTATTTGCCATGGAAACACAGATGTGTGAATTTGATACCCTATACTTGTTAATGTGTTTCTAAAGCTGACAGCAGAGTGCAGAATGTGAAATTTCCTCGCTTCTAGTGCCATATAGCAGGTTAAAAACACAATTAAGTAAACAGCTAAGTGTTTCCCCTGATTTCCAGGAACAGCAGAAATATGTTAAACCTAAAAGAAAAAATATATCCCAGCAACTGATCTCTAGACATTCTTAAGTTGCTCCAGAAGTGTCTGTTCCGTGTCCAAAAGGTATGCTGAATAGGGAAACAAAGTACTTAAAAATTCAGTTCTAGCACTGCTATAAAGTGCCACTTCTCAATATAATATAAAGCACTATATTTATAATGTTTAACTTTGGGATGTTAGTGTATGTGTCTATAAGTACACATATATGCATATATATTTATATATGCCAAGATCCATATATAGCAACTTAAAATAATTCAGAATACCTTTTCCTTGCTGCCTTTCCAGATGTGTTTTTACTTAATGAAAGAAACAGGGTAAAGATTAGAGAACAGTTTCAGAGAAACACAAAGCACACTGACAAATACTGAAATAAATGTTTTTGTACTCACAGAAGTGGTATCTTACATATGCCTATTACACCCTCATGTTATCATTATGAAAATTTGATCCTTGACAAAAATAGATTCACAATACATTTAAATCCCAGGGGACTTTATATCAACAGAAGTGAAAGAAAAAAAATTATGTACTCATTTTGTGTTTCACCTGCTTATTAGTTCGTACTATTATTTTCTTCTATCTTTTCTCCACTCCCTGCCTCCACACTCCCCTCCCTTTCTTTTTAAAGGAAGAGAAATGAAATGACTGATTAATCTCAGTGTTTGCCACCATCACCTGTTCAAGACTCTACCCATCTTAAGCACAATTCATTACATTAAAACAAGTTTTAAATAACACAGAAAGCTTTCTACAGGTATGTCACAAATAGGAACTTCATCAGAGGTGGATACTTAAAAAAAAAATCAGAGGTACAGAATTCTTACTGATGAGTCCTGTTCTTGCCACAACAGTATTTATATTTTCATATATGGAAACTAATTCTAAAAGCATAATTTTAATATCCCTTTCAAAAACACTGCTGATATTTATTGGCAGTCTCCATTATAATTTTAGACATATTTAGCAGCAATAATGAATAATTTCTACAGTTTCTCACTGTACTCTCACAAATCAATTAAAAACATCAGTTTTTAATTTTATTGGTCTGGCATTTTTCACAATAACTACATTTTATTGTGGAAAAAATGTGTTTTCCCTCTAGTGACTATTTGGCAAACATGTGTTGAGTATTTCTACCATTAACTAAAGTGGTTCATTTTTGTTTACTTCTCTATGTCCCAGTATCTCCAACAATTTCAAAAAGAATGTACTCAGCTGGCAAGGGGCCTGTTTAACAGCACAACAAGCTACTTCACACGTTTTGGGTGAGTCACAAAAATGGTGATCTCTTCAAAGTGTCTGCTTGAAGAGGTGGGGTGAATAGTTTTGAGAAAAGAATTATTTAGAAGCACATTCCTTATTAGACAGTAAGAAATATTTTAAAGCAGTGTGTAAGTACATTTTTAAAAGCAAAGAGATGTTTGCAAATGATTATGAAATACTTCCACATGTGATCATATTTTCACAATAACAGTGACTATCAAATGTTATATTGCACATTAATTTTTATTGTTGAATAAGATACTGAAGCCAAGGATACTGTAGATTGTAAAGCACAGCCTGTTGCAGCATATTTCCTGGCCAAGTTTTCATACTACATATGTCGGGCTGCTATCCCAAACCATTCCACATATTTGCTGGTGCTCTCATTTTTTCATATTAGAAGTCCTGTATTTAGCCGTTCTCCTCAGTAGCATTAACCAAGCAGTTCATAAAGTCTGTTTTTAAATGCAGCTGCAAATATCTAACTGCTTTGTGAAGCCACTTGTTTCACATTCCTTGTAAGATCAGCAATCTGCCATTAACAGAGACTAAATGGCCTGTGACAGGCTGAGAAAGTTGTTCAAAAGCCAACTAACATCTTGTTTCAGAGGGTACTTCTGAAGTAAATGTCTAATGGCAAGTTTAAATCCAGGTCTATGATTAAGTACGTGGAGTCATCAGAGCTTAAATACAAACACTGCCAATACAATGTCCTGCTAGAATAAAATTACAGTCTTCCAAAGACTGAACAGTCATAAAGCCTTGAGGCAATATGAATAATGGATGCTAATATAATTTCAACACAAAGTAATCACAGGCCAGAGCTTCCAGTAAAGGTATCTGCACCATAACTGAAGACTTTTTTCAAGTTCTCAGCAGCCCAACACTGTTCCTACTAACATCGGTGGGCACACAGGCTAACTTTGCACATGTGAACTGAAATCAACTGCCTTCCAATAGACTTTTATAAATAAAAATGTCCAAGTTTAAAGTTGAGTATCTTAGGACAGCCCCAGACAGTGTATCTTACTGAATCCAAAAGTGTCCAAAATATGAAGGTTTGTGAAGTACTAAACTTCACCATGGCTGTACAGCTGATTATTGTCCCTTTTTTTCAGATAAGCCAGTGTATTTTTTGGAGGCAGAAAGTACTTCATTGGCTAGGAGAAAGGCAGGAAATTTTTCTTTGGCAGGTTTTTTGTTTTTTTTTTTTTTTTTAATTAGCAGATGTTTGCAGCTGCTCCAAGGTTGGAATGTCAACTAAATCCCACTGGAGATAGATTAGTGGCAGAAAGCAGGTGAGGTGGTCAAAGGTGGATGTAAATACAATTTATCAGATGACTCTGCAATTTGTCACATTGGTATCACCATTGCACATGTGGCATATATAAAAGCTTTGGCAACTGAGAATGAACATCATTCCTCTAGTCAGTGTAGAGAGGAATTGTATAGCAACCCAAGGATGTCCTACCAATAAACGAATCAAGAAAAATCCTTGAAAAAAATGACTCCTTAGTTTACAAAAAAATCTATAGCGTGCACCCTTACACTAAGAAAGGATATGCGCAGGGGTTCTACTAAAAAACCCAAAACCACAAAAAAACCCAAACCAAAACACACACATCTCCCCCACCCTCCAAAAAAATGTTCTTCCATAACTAGCAAACTAAACTAGGCAAACACCAGCTTTCAGACTAAACGTGAGTCATAACATGACCAGTTTGTCAGGTCAAACAGTTCAGATATGTTCCTAGACTCCTGCCAGGTGTTCAATTCTCACATCACAGTATCTTTAGGTGAAGCTTTCTACCACTTCTGATTGAAAAAACATCCTACTCTGCTGGATGATTTGTGATTACCTCAGTTACATTCTCTTTTGTCATACCCAATGCTACAGCAAAGCAGTATATCCATGCAGAAAGTCATGGCTCATACCTTTAGTATAAAATGTCACACTTCTCAGCAGTGTTCTCTCTGCTTTTTTTTTGGCCTCACAGACTACCAGGACAACTTCAATGGAATTGACTTTATCTTTAATATGCTAAATGTTTCCAGACAAAAAGCTGAGATGCTGAATAAAATCAGGAGACTGGATGATTGATCATTAAATTAGTTACCAGGGAACATTGGCTTCATTGTGCACCAGTGTCATCTCTGCTGCAGTAACAAAAGTGTGAAACAAAATCCAGCGGAAAATACGTGACGTTACTATCTTCCATGCCACATGCCAGGTATAGTGCTTTGATCTTTTCTATATCATAAATACTTAGCAAAACATATGAAGAATTCATATATATACACATATATAAAGATTACAGTATCAATTCCCTCACAGACCTGATAGCCAGAAATACAAGCCTCCATATAAACAATTGTCTTCCTGGGAAGTGAAGAAGTTAAATTTATCAGAACCGCCTAAGAAATACTGATGTCTGTCTCTTCCTCAAAGATCCTAATTAGTTGAATTCAATGTTACAGCTCTAACACCACTTTATCCATCCATATATATAAAACCATATGGTGCTCTTTTAAGTTGTGACAAAATACTATAGCATCAATATGCTAATGGTAGTTAGGACTGGAAGTTTCCCTTCTATGACTGAAGAGACTGTTGGCACCAAGCAGCGCACACATACATATTGAGAGTCCTGGTGAAGAGGTGGGCCTGAAGAAACTCCCTCCTCCTCTCTCTAGCCTAGTTGAGCAGAGGACAGCTGGGAAGTACCAGAAGGGTGTTCTCAAGCAAGGGTTTGAGATGGTCTGAAGTGGCTCACATTTGAGGACTGACTTCATCTGCCTGTAGAGGTTATTTTTTGCCATCAGGAGTTGTAAGGGAGGAAAGCTGGAATTTGAAGTTTTCTACCTTAGTTGAAACAAGCTTTCTTAAGTAGCACTACAAACTGATTATGTTAACTGCATCATGTTCATAATAGTTTTGCTAGACTGCATACATTGTCCAATAGGTTTAATAAACAAGCAGATAAACAAGATAAATAAGTGCACAAAAATATTAGAGGCAAGAGTTTGTTCACCCCACCAGCAGTGGTGGTAGCAGTTATCACCACCAGAGCCAGGATCTAAGGTAGATACCATCATTGACAGGAACATTGGTGTTCCTTCTTCAATTTCAGGATGCAGGTGTGCATAGACTAATTTGGAAAACCTAATTTCAAGAATGGTGATAAATTTAACTATGGTGAGGAGACTAAAGCGTGTAGCTGAGTATACAAAACTACCAAGATATAGGTGGAAAACAAGATGCCTATATACTTGAAAGTGTTGGAACTGTACTGTATCCAAGAGCTTCCTATAGTAGGGACCCTGCTATTATGGATTGGTTTGGTTGTTTTTTCTTTCATTCAGAAGATCTGCCCAGAAGCTAGTGTACACTCTTGGGTTCTCCATAATTTTTCACTCATAGCTTAAGATTATGGAGTTACTTTATAATTTATAAGATTCTTCTCACACATGACAAGCAAGAAATAAACATGCAAAAGGAACGTTACATTATCTTTTTCTACCTCTAGGAAAAAAATGCAACAGAAAAGTGTGAAAGCACCACTATTATGTGTTAATGAGATACAGATCAATGTATTTCATAACTAGCTCTCCCAGACAGGACTTCTTAGGACTTCAAGCAGGAAGGCATAACTAAGCATATCTCAATGAAGTAAAGCAGTAGCGGCGTTCACACTGTATGCTTGCTCTGTAAGCTATTCTTACAGTGCTCCAAACAGGACTTCAGAACTGAATGCTCCTCTTAAAAGTACACAACAGGGCTACTAGATGATATCTCAGCTTCTATCATTTACAAAATGGAAAACATGAAAATGGAAAATAAATTACAAAGTCGTATTGACTTGATTTGTTTTCACATATTCCTACCTAGCAACTGCAGATGTCTTCACAGTCTTTTTCAAGAAACAAACAAAAAAAATCTCTTAACAGTCCAACCCTGAATTATGTCGTCCTCCATGGACCGGTGGGATGTACCGAAATTTAATTATTTTTGCCCCTTTGAGAAAAAAAAAAGTAACGCTCAGGCTTCAAAACAAATTATCTTGCTTTTATTTGACACATCTTCCTCCTCACACATCCATCTCTTTGCTTGTCTTGTTGTCTGTTATAACTTGTATGCCTTAAAACTTTCCATTTTCCATCGTCCTAAAAATAATACTCTTCCAGCAGCCTGAACAGCATGTGCTAGAATAGCACATTGTCATTGCAACAAAAAAACCCACATTCTATGACACCAAAAATCAGATTGTAAACTTACGGCCAGACAGGACCCATTTATGTAATATTCAAGCTTGAAAAACAAAAAATGCACCCCAAGTAAGGAAAACATTAGATGAAAAAATATATACAGTAATGTATTAAGCAGTGATGTTCTAAGCTCAGAGCAGTAATTCATCTTTTCACTGCTAAGAATCAAAGAAAGAGCACACGGATAGTTACCATATATTCTTAATTAATTTACCCTATCATTTAGTGAGGCCCAGATTTTTGGTAATGAAAAACACGTCACAGTGTCTAGACACAGTTCATACTTCCAGCAGAGAGTCCTTTGCATTTCGAAAGTCCTAGCAGAGTCTTCTGTATGGGAAGCTTTTCAGAGATGCCCTTCAAGGCAAGAACTGAAAGTAATATGATAAATGGAAGGGTAATGCCAGAACAGTCCAGAATGACAGGCAAATGCTTTCAGCAAAAGCAGTGAGAAGCAGGTCTTGTTGCAGTAAAAAAGCAAATGCATTGCATTGTTTTATACTGTGGCCTACTGAAGGACGTGG
The DNA here is from genome assembly GCF_000690535.1 of Cariama cristata. Lineage (NCBI taxonomy): Eukaryota > Metazoa > Chordata > Aves > Cariamiformes > Cariamidae > Cariama > Cariama cristata. Next base: position 3,895 of record NW_009598571.1, on the reverse strand, counting down.
TACAGTGTGAAGAAACGTACGTTGTGCCAAAAAGAAATTCTGTACTTCCAAAGACCAGTATGAATTACATGTGACATCTTTGCTTACTTCAGCTCCTGTGTAAACATTAATGTATGTGATACATACATGAAGCTGAAGATACCTACTATAACACACTAGAAAAAGGAAAATATTCTACTGTGCTCTGCTTCTGCAACAGCACAGATTACAGAACTTAGTTTGATTACTGTTACCACTGCAATTTAGTAACCCTACCTCCTAAATGTAGCAACAATGCTCTTAACCCCAAAATATTTTAGTAATTTTATTAAAATGAACTATTGTGCAATAACTATATACCTGTATCTGAAACATCCTGTAACACCATCAATGACTGCGGACCCATATTTCTTTGTGAAGATTAAAGGTAAGAAAATGGCTATTAATAAATGAGAAAAATAAGTACTCAACATGTAAGTGAACTCTGAGCTTTTCTGAAAAAAAGAGTAAATCATGCAATGAAGTAATTCATGCAAGAGACAGAGAATGCTAATAGAATTTATTCATTAAAAAATTGCTTAGACAGCTTTTCCACTTTAAAAAAATTTTCTTTAAATACAGTGATGTAGATTTTCCTACTAGTACGTGGCTTGCATAAGTATTTTGAACACTCTTCCTCCCAACCTTTTTTAATCATTATGGCTCTAAAATTAGAATTTAGTTTCTCAGAAGGCCAAATTAAATTACCTTTTGATGGCTGAAAGTTGGCATATGCAATACAAGCTGTGCTTCGTTCAAGTCCTCAGTCAGCTTGGGTACTTGTACTATTTTCATTATGTTAGCATCTATAGACTACAGTAGGAAAAAACCCAAACTCAGGGCTCCTAGTGTTAAAGAGTCTACAGACGTAAGGGCAAGAGGGATAAAGAGGGAGAAAAGGAGCTTACAAGTCTAGTAAATGAAAGCCACTTGCCATGGTTTGACCTACCTGACCTACCTTCCCACCAAACCATTCCATGATTCTATGAATGTCAGTAAGGCTGTCTTGTCATAGAGGTCAAGGAGTGAATGGAAACAGAAGCCATGGAACTATGACTAGTTCAGTAATGGAGTGCAGGTGATGCTTTGATTGAAAGGTCTTGCTGCTTGTAGGTTGGTGAGTATCTGGCTTCAGAACAGTACATAATCGAATTAAAAAAAAATAAAGGAAGTAAAATGCAGTCTGCAGACACCTCACAATTGTCCTGAGATGTAGATTTCAGATATACTGTGACTTATAAGAATATTGATGGGATAATTACAGGAATAGAAAAAAAAAAAAGAAAATATCCTTTTTTCCCCTATTTAGGCATTTCATGCACTGCATTCTCACTGGTGCAATATACACAGCATTGGGCATGAAGCAATACTGATAGCAAACAGTCAGTAGCCACTCATCTGTGAGCTGTTTAATAAAACCAGGGCTGAACAGACTCCAAACTAATTTAGGTCTGAGCCAGTTAGGTCCAGATACAGCCTTAATCCAGAAGAGCTGCACCAGTGCAGACTTCTGTCTCATCTTTAGGCCAAGTGCCTTTACTTCCACTGTTGTGGTCACCAAAATTTTCTTTCATTGGTCCATTAAGCCCTCACTGTACATTCTTATGGCTTAATTTACATGTTTCCTGTGGCTTTGCTTACTGGAGTTATTCCAATCCTTCCTCTTCCCTACCCCAAGTTACCATAGGTAATAAAGAGCTGATTATATGTCAAAACATGATTGATTCTGGCAGCAAAAAAGGGTTCACATAATTGTATTTTTTCTGGGAAGTGAGCTGTCTCAAATCCTGTGCCTAATGTCACAAATCTGCATGTGCTACTATGCTAGAAACTTCTGCTATGACAATTTATGTTCAAGCAACTCAGATGGGTTAAGTTAAAAAAATGTAGTATTGCCCTACATAAAACTAGAGGAATTCAGAAAAGTAGGCGATACATAGAGGGAACTAGTTATTCAAAGTGTGCGTTCCTTTGAACCAACACAGATGTCTGTGAGCTAATTGATCAGACTCATTTTGCAGCCAGAGAAACAAGCACTGTTTTGCATGGCTTGACTCACCTTAAGACAGACTGCTAAAACAGGTCAAATGACAAGTATCCTAAACAGACTTCCTTATACCTAAGGACTCCCAAGGACTATGGAGAGAGCCTAGAACAACTAATGCAAATATAGCCATCTCAAACAACCTGAGAGGAATTTGCTTGTGTTGCATATGCTATTTGCACCTGTATATATGCTCTTGGAATACATCATCAGTGAACATGGATGCTTACTCTTCTGTCACATTTAGGGAAGCAAACAAATCTACAAGCATGAAAACTTTGCAAAGGCCAACCAAACCTGTTTGATTTCAATCAGTAAGTTCAAATCTCAGATCCAATAACCTTCTAAGAGAGTAAGATTACCACTGTAGTCTAACCAAGCAGGTAAGTAAAGAAGGTGAAGTCATCAATTTATTTCTCATGTGATCAGCAACTCAAAAACAGTGCTTGCGGCAGTTTGTGTACCTGTCTGCTCACCAGGAAACTCGCACTGGAAATGGCAAAATGAGAAAACATTTCCTCCTCTTCCCCTCTCAAGCTCAAGACCTTAGTGCTATAAAAAGAGAATTTACCGAGTGTGAAGGAATCTCAATATGGTGTGATGAATATCAAGACTGCTTAATTCCTTTATCATTCTCAACAGCCAGTCTCCTCAGGACTCACTAACTGATGAATGCCAATACTGTCATTTAGGACTATTTTTCAAACTAAAGCTGGCTACTAATTGGATATAATTCAACTACTTCCAATCTCAGTCTCCCTTTAATCCCATGCTGGTTTGATACACATATCCCCCACCAAACACATCACGCCTACTTGGGAACACTTGGCTTCATCTAACAGACACATCTTGAAATTCAGCAAGTCTGTTGTTCAGTGGTCACTTATCAATAGAACCACATAAAAGATTTAATGTGCACCATCTTTAATAGGTGCCTTTAGCATCACAAATATAGATCAAGATCAATTTATTTGCTTATTAAAGCCTCTGAACATTTATTGAAAGTAAAGCATATGCCTAGAAAGAACAAGCCAGACACCCAAAATGACTGTTTTACTTACTTAGAAAAGTGTTTTATAACAATTTATTGATTTAAAACTACTTTTTACAGCAAGAAAAGAAAGTCATATTCTTGAGGAACTTGCAAAAGATTAGAGTTTAATTTTTACATTCTGTAAACAGACAATATTTAATCTGTTTAAAATTAAACTCAGAAGATCAATCAGATAGGCTTTTGAAGGGCTCAGACACTGCAAGTAGTTTAGCATTGTATTTGCAAGAGATACAGCCAGTTGTTTAACCACGCAGATATCATTTAGTCTATAATGTAAACAAGCACTGATAAAGTTTTTTTATAAAAAGATGCTATCAGCAAAACAAACACAGTATTTTGTACAACTTCAAAGCTTATTTATAATGTGTTTAGAAATATTCAGTGGAAACAGGAAAATAATGTCTTGATTTTCTAAACTTTACAACATCTGCTTTTACTTACTTGCAGCACTGTAAAGTTCTCCGGACTTCAAATGGGTAACTTTTTTCTTTTCTCTGGTCTCAAATTTGAAAGTGTTCACATTATTTTTTTACCCCACACAATTTTCAATTTTTTACTTAATAACACAGGTGTATGAAAAATCTCTGCAGCCTTCTAACAGTGGTAAATACTAGTTAGCATCACTTACATTTTAAATAAGCACATTAGAAACCTGCCAGAAATTACTCTTCCTCAGAAGACTGAAATACCTACATCTTTATCATTTCGCCCGATGTACATATGTAACTAACTCTTTTCAACCAGATATCATGGTGTTTATTCATAGTACTGTCTCCCAG
>NW_009598570.1:0-15524 GCF_000690535.1 Cariama cristata | reverse complement strand
CCCCCTCTGCCCATATATATATATTTTATTTTTTTTTTTTTTAAATTTTTTTAATGTGGTGTATATCTTCATCCATCAAGACAAACTCAATGGCTGGCACACATTCCCTACATTTTATGGAAATTCCAAGCTTCTTTTTTGATAAAAGTTACACTGTCTTGGGTCAAAATGATTCATTCCTGTACCTTAAAATAGAAAACAGTCAATTTTTTTTATTTTTTTTTTTTTTGGGCATGAGTTGCAGGAAACAGTTTACTGAGACTGTAGATCTTGCTGGGAAAACTTGGGCCACACATGTGCTCTAGAACTGTATCTTCACCACTTGAAAAAACTCACAGTCCAGTTATACATTCCTCTGCTAGTGCAAACTATCAATAATTACAATCAGAATGCTAGCCTCAGGACAACCTGGTGTACAGAACAAATTTATTTTAATAATCTTAAATTTTTCCAAAAGATTATGGCGACTGGCCCAACAGAAACCCAAAACTCAAAGTTCTCTTGACAGTTTTCAGCAGAACTTTAAAAGCGATGATGGCAACAAGAAGTTTAACCCCTTGCTCTTGACGATCAGTAAAATTCAGTTACTGAAATATTGGTACTAACACTACTAACCTCTCCCAATCATTTTTAACCTAATTAAACATGTAGCTTCAATAACTCACTATAGCTAGTAGGAAGTTTTATTTCTTTCATTTCTTTGATTTTGTCACTTTTTTGTAAAGATTGTTGTATTGGCTCATTATTCTTCAAACGAGGGAGGTAAGTTGCCTTTCACACTCTCAATCAATACGTGTTAGCAATGACCAGGATGACTTTTACGTGGAAAAAAATTGTTTCTAACTCTTCCGGGAGGGAAATCCTGCTCTCAATACCTTCCAGTGCAAATGGGACTTTACCTCTGTACTACGCTAACTTAAATCTTTCTAACCACATTATGTCATTAAATGATTATAAACAGAGAATATTAATAGACTACCTACTAAAATGACCCACGTGTTGAAATGTAAACATTTAAAGTATAGGCCACTTGGTAGAAGAATCCTTCAGTGTTTGTATTTACCAGTGTTCCTCAATCTTCCATCACTGATTTCTAGCTTTCAGATTACGTTTGAACTGTCAGTTTTGACTTGCAAAGTGTATCGAACAGCCAAGAACAGGTCTGACAGATCAGTTCTCGCACCACGCGCTTTAACCAAAGAAGTGTGATTAGGTCCTTCAGCAGTTTAGCAGGAGATTCACTATTGTAAAAAATAAACCCACCTTCATTCCCAATACTGATAACCAGGCCTCATTCTCTCAAAGCCTCCAACTTTAAAGCTCAGCAGTCTCCTTAATCCACAAACAACCATTTTAAATAATCTTCATTTAGTCAACATAGTCTATCTTCTTAAGTATTGATGTCTTAACTCGTTCCTCTCACAGGGGAAATAACATAGCATGATGTTAGCTACATATTTTCCATTATATGATGTTTGTATACTTGTATTTTGCCAGACTGGTCCAAGACAGGAATAGACATACTGATTTTCTTATCAAGCATTTGAAATAACTAATGAGAAAAACCAATGAAATATAATGTGCAAATATTTTTCATACAGAAAGATAAAATTCTAAACACAAATCACCAAAATCTGTATTGGTTTCAAGAGTATGCATCTTTAAATTAGTTTACTTTTTTTGCAACTAATTTATTACATATTTTAGTTATTTACTTGTATTCATATGTTGAATTGTTTCATTTTTATGACCAAGAAAATTTTTATAGCAATTACATTTTTATTAATACTAAACAATTCTGCTTATTAAAATACATTTGGTCCAACATCACTGAAATAAACTAGTACATGCGGTTGGGAATACAACAAGATGCAAATGACATAATTTCAAAAAATAATTTGGTTCTAGAATAGACCTTTGTAACAGTTCGCTTTAAAAACCTGTTTTTTAAAAACGTAAGATTCTAGTGGCTACTGGGCTAGTTACACTATAACCATTTTTAAGGCAATGTGCGCTCTGAATTCTGAATTGTTCCTTTTATTAGGTGGAGATACCGAACTGCTTCAGTGGCAAATAGCCTAGCAAAATAGGGCAAATCTGTCTAGAAGTCAATAGGAAGCAGAGCAGTAAAAGATACCCTTAAGCAATTTTACATTTAAGAGCAACCTACTTATGACAAGATACATTAATTTCAATAGCAATAAAAACAGACAAGAGCATCTATCCCAATAATGCATTGGTTTAAAGCAACTGATTACAGAGAGAACTTTGGTGATTTTGAAACTATGGGTGTCATGAATTACAGACTGAGACCTCATATAATCAGGGATTATGTGTCTTTCATTTTTCATTGACCAAAATCTATCAGAAATGGGAATATGATAGCTTAATGGCTTCATGCTTAAATCTATGCAGACTGCAAACCAGTTGTGTCCTCTCTTGCCATCTGTTCCTTGATGGTACTTAATGATTAGTCTAGTATTGTAATGCACCCTAATTTTAAATAACAAATACATTCAAACAATGGTATAAGTACAGTGAAATGCTGAAACAAGCACCCCTGGAAAAAATTCTACACAAGTGTACATCTCAGAGTAACAAATACTGACTGTTACTCTGTGTTTTAGCTTACAGTAGCACAGTATTCACATTTTACACATAAATGTCACTTGCCTAATAAAGTCATATTGCAAAGTCCGTTTAACTGGAATACTGAGGCTCACTCTTGCTTTCTGCCAAATATTTCAATAATTCCTGATGCCAGAATTTTTTGATATATTTCAAATAACAAAGCAGCATTTCCATTATTTACTATTAGTAAGAAAATAATAAACACGTACAAAATGTGTTTTACAAAGAAATTTAATACAGCAGCGTCCTTTTACTGTGAAAGTTAAAATAAAACCGGGGCCTTCACTGGAGATTAACTGAAAATCTCCAATTTGCTTGAAACATTTGAAGCAACACCCAAAGGAGTACACTGAGGCAATGAAGTTATCAGAAGCATCTCTGCATATGGGACAAAAGGAGCACTGGCCTTCACCAGTGTACTGTTTGATCAGTTTTAAAATCATCACTCATAGTCAAAGGGTCAGTCTGCAGGAGTTACAGTATCAAAGAATGGCGCAGATTCTGAAGAACAGTACTGTGAGTATCTGAACCTTGCGATCACGCACGTTCTAGAAACATTGGTACAAGATGGCATACCTCAAACTCCTCCTGCATCTATCAGTATGATCAATTTCTGGTGCCAAAGAGTATTTCCATGCTAAACCTATCAAAAAATAAAGAAAAAAAAATCTTAACTCCTTTTCTATACCTCTGGCACATATTGATCAGTATTTCTGTGTTGATAGAAATGGATTTAAATGGATGACTTCCCTAAAGAATAATTCATGACACAGACTATCCACTGTGGAAGCGTGCAGACAACTAACTCAGCACATTGTTACCTGAAAAATAGATGGCAATAAAATCCTCCTACCTCTTGAGGAGCATCATGCAAGACATGCAAGCCCTTAGGCTGCAATGTATGGATGATATTGAACAACGCAACAGCCTGGCGGTATTACACAATGCACACATGACTTACAACTGGAGAGCCGCAGTCTGACCTGCTGAAGACACAAGGGATGTATGTTCTAGAGTTGCTCAGGCGTTCACTTTTGAATCTTGCTTAGCCATTGTATCTTTCTGAACTTACACAGGATCCAGTAAAAGGATGCTCTAATCCTAACTTGCAATAAGTGAGGAAATGTGATTTATACTAGTAACCACTCCTCTCCGCCTTCTCAATAGGCATTTATGACAATCTACCTATTACCTGTAAAAAGCTTGTATTTCTACTCTTGAGACAACATTTTCTGAGCAGTAATCAATGCACAGCTACAATGGCCATGTAGTTCTGCAGACATCTAGTTAAAGATCTAAAGATATCATTACAAGTGCTGAGATATCCTTTACCACAAAACAAGGTGTGTGTTCATATCTCAATTTAAGGACACTTTGCTAACTCTGCACTATGCAAAGATTGACTATATGTGCCAAAAGTTCAACAATTGTATGAAAGGTTTTTTGTCTCATACTAATGTGAGTTTTCGGAAGCAGGTCTAACATCAAAAGCCTTTTGGCCCTTGCACAAAACCCCATTTCCTAGGATTATGTCCAACATCATAAACTATTAGGAGGCTGAAGCCCTACGCCTACTGAAAAAAAAAAAACACAAAACAAACAACAAAAAAACACAAACCCACAATCAAGTGGCCTACAACAAACCAAGCGGCTGCTGGGGATCACAGGGAACACTGCCAAGAACATATGAGTAGATACTATGCATATGTAGACAGCTTTCCTACTCCCTGCCTTAGCTCTGCAGCATCTGACCAGGCTGAACTACTCAGAGGGTAGCTGCACAGTGCCTAAGCTCTGGCTGGCACTCACAGCAGAGGAGCTGCCTAATTACTCATGGTTGAAGTGTGCTAGAATAGCTGTATCTGAAGCAGCGCCACAAGCCTTTGTGCCAAGTAACCCTGTCTCTCCCTTCTCCATCAACATGGACCTGCTGCGCCTCAGGACCTCAGGGCTCCTCTGACCAACAAGTGCTCTGCTGGGTGGTCCCACTGTTAGTGGTATTATTTGCACCAACAGACATCCCCTCACACCTGTAGCCTCCCAGGTTTACTCATAGATGTGCAAACAGCCAGACAAAAATCACAGTATAATCAAGAGGTCTGGTGACTGATGTTTCATTTCTCCCTCTCAGAGTTTTAAAAAAATGTAGACTACAGAACAGCCCATATTTATTTTTTGTCCTTTCTCTTTTCCTTAATAGTAATAAGGAAGATGCACACAGGTGAGCAAAATGTAGGAGAAAATAAGAAATAAAACCGTTCACCTGTCATTTACTCATTTACTAAGCACACACTTGTATCACTGAATTAATGCCTCCCAAAAATCCGTAACTTCCAAGCTTACAGAGCAACAGCTGTCTTTATCAACACATAGTATGAAACAACTTTACTACCATTGTTTCAAGTTGACTGTCAGATGTACTTTTTCCCTATCACACTAAAAGGTACTATGTCAAAAAAAAAAAAAAAAAGCTTTCTGCCAAAGACTGAAAACAGTGAATCATTACTTACTCCACTGAGTAACCTGGGTGAGCTCCCCACAACAATCAAGGCGAACGCAGAGCAGCCCCTCTGCTCCACAGCTAGCAAAAGGTAAGCTGCCTTCACCAAATTAAAAAGTTTCACTGATGGAAGGGAAAAAAATCTACAGGATTCAGAGCATCACAGAACACTTAACACTGTCACACAAAAGAAACACTCTTGGATATTAAATAACTGAGAATTCCTAGAAGAAACAACTTGACAAACAAAACTTTTTTTGAGCAAACAGATGAGAACCAGAAAGTCTGACCAACAAGATTTACTACTTCAACAAATCTACATATCTTACAAGGGGCGTCTTGTTGGTTGGTTTGGTTTTGGGGGTTTTTTAATTGCAAAAGGCCTAGTAGCAAATATTGTTTGAAAAGACAGAATTAGACTGCTGTAGTACTTGCACTATACTACTTTCCAAATTAAACTAGAACAACAAGGCAGCACAAGATGCAAGAGCATACAGTCTACATAGGACAGGCAAGAAAGAAGATGGACATAGCACAGAAACAAAGTACTGAGGATAATGACTACCGAAGTTTTGCTTTCTACTTTAAGCATTGTGTGTTATTCTCCCTCTCAGGGTCAATGTTTTTTACTGCTGAAATGAGTTCTAATTTTAAGATCCATTCCGTCCAACACTAGATAACAGAGTAACTGAAAACTATTTGACTTTGTGATTAACACAATGTAACCGACCACTAAAACACTACAAACATTTACACCCACAAGAATCCTGTGAGAACAGTAAGATTAGCTCTACATAAGTAAGTGCTCACAGATTTGGATCACAAGATGCAGCATGACTTGATACCAAACATCAGAGGGTATTAAAGTGAGAAAATGTTTTTACAATCTACCTTGGAAAGAACATTCTGCAAACATACAGGTATCACTTTGGAAGAAACATCAGAACCAGTTCTAAAAGAAGCAGAATAGGGACAGAAAGTTGTCACCATAGATAGGAGGCAGCAAGCAGTACAGGAGACGAGCAAATAAATGCTTATTGCCCTTAGCAAATGACATCTGTGGAGCTAACATGCCTTCTAAGACATTTAATATAAGGGAAAATAACTTATTTAGGATTTAAAAGCAATACACATTTATGCAGTCTTCTTTATTTAAGCTTAAAACACCTGTATTAAGTTTGTATATACAAAGTTTTTCTTTTCTACCCTAACCAACACTGTGGTCAGCAGGAGGTACTTTGCTTTGTTTGATAATCTTAGCAATACCAAAAATAATTTCTCCTTTGGAAGACTTGGGAAAACGTTCACTCATTTTATTCTTTACTTTGAACTTTGCTGAAGCTATACATTCCCAGAAATAGTTAGTACATCAGATTCAAAACAGTCTGACCGTAGGTAAACATCTCAGAACACTGAATATTAAAACACGCAGGAAATACTGATGTTGAGATCAGCCTAGCGAGATGACACCAAAGCTACCTGAATATTGCAGTTTCAGTGACAAAAAAGATCTTAAGTTGTAAAAATAGTGCCACATAGATTTCCATTAAATACTTTTGGTTAGAACACCATGACTCTAGAATTTCCCTTTTGTTATGAAGCACAATAAACCTTCTGTAAGTAAATTAATAACAATAAAATACACATCTTCTTTCCCTTCCATACAAATTTTTAGACTACCAAGTGACAGACCTGAGCCCTTTGTACAGATTATTCCAGAGAATGAAACAAATGCAAGCCTCCTGGATATAAGGGGACTGCCAAAGAAAATAAGTTACGTTTCTTGTAAAAATTTTATCCACGTGAGCAATGAAGCTTCAGCACACTAACTGAAACGCGTTGCAAATTCTGTATGCACATCAATACACGTACAATCCCCTACTGACTTACATCTGAATACCACAGTACATGAAGAACCTTATCCCTGCTAACTACCCAAAGCTGCAAGATAAGCAGACATATAAGGGCCTGTAAAATAAGTGCATTCTTTTCATTTTAAAACATTAATATTAATATCCTTGCTAAGATGCAAGCCAGCACTTTGTAAGTATGACATTTGTCTACATTCTGTCATACATCAACTAGTATCTGTATTTTATTTTTGTCTGGCATACACAATACTCTAAATATACAAGTACACTTCCAAGCCACTAGGAAATTACACGAAACATTTTTTGCTCAAGGGTTTATTTAAGAAAAAAAAAAAATCATACAAACAAAAACTAGAGCAAATATTTACCTGCAGCTTAAAATAAGATAAAATTCTGCAATAAACCTAGAGTGGACTCTGATCTCTATAGATCTATCACTATAGGAAAGGAAGTGAGTTTTCGAGTATATCTAAACGTGCAACACAGACACCAAGATTCACTCAACAGTGAGGAATATAATACAAGCCACTTACAAGTTCACCCCTTACTATTTCCCAATCCAAAAATACAACATAAGATAATTTTTTGCTTTTTCCTCAGAGTCAGCCAATGGGAAAGCACACCAACCGAGTCTGAGTCAAGCAGTAGCCTTGCTTCAATTCAATGCCTTAACATCAATTAGTCCAATGAAATGAAGCAGGGGCATTTTGTAAATACCGCTTAATAACAACTGCCTAAGAGGCCATGCCTCTTTGGAGCATCTGAAGGCACAAATACAGGACTCTCAAACAAAGCAAACAAACAAACAGAGACTCCCACACAGTTATTACCAAATAATCTCTGACCACTGAGGTCATGTGCTCTAACAAAGCAGCATTTCAAAAAAAAGTCTTGATCCCTAAATAATTGCTACATAGGTACAAGTGGTACAGTATAAAAGACAAGGCAGGCAACAAATTGGTATTTAGTTTAGAGAAAAAGGAGGAGGAACCAAAAACAAGAGGAACATATGAAAGAACACAAAGCTAAAAAGCCCCTTCTTAACAGAAGAAACAAATGAGGAAAATCTAGAAGTAAGCTTCTCAAATTTAGCATAGGATTACATGTGCTTGATTTAGCAACCAATTTGTCAGTTAACTAGGTTAGTTTTTGAAAGAAGGATCAGAGCACAGCAATACTTTGCAAAGGTTTGTGGTGTAGAGATCCCCAAACTAGCCATGAAACCTGAAGAAATACAGCCTTGGCAGTGAAAGATGCAAGCTGATCAGCCCAGGTAAGATATTTGTAGCTAACCTCGAACTCTGGGATTTACTGCTGCTATACTACCAAGATATATGGCAACATTGTAGGGCAGCTCAAGGCACCTCGGCCACCTCGGCAACCTGACCTTTCTCATATAAAAATTAGAGCAAAACAAGTTGTGTATTGTCTTTCCTTACAACACAGGGAGCCAGGACAGCGGCAGCACAGAAGCAGAGGCAGGCAAAGAGCAAAGTCAGCCCTGCAAACAGAAATATCACAGCCAGCCGTAACTGGAAAGCTCACCCAGACTCAATGTTGGATGCTGCTAAGGGCAAACGATGCTTAGATGAGCCCCTCAGCTGCCACCCCCGAACCGCTGAAGCACACAGCACAGCCACTAGTGTGAAACCGGGAGATGTCTTCCTCTGGCTCAAAGTCACACTTGCGGCATTCCCCACATGGTCCTGTGACTTCAGCTAAAGCCACCTCTGCCTTGTCTAAGGGCAGCTCTATCCTGTAGTGCTGCACAGCGCTCTGGGGCTGCATCTCCTCCGTTACCTCGCTCAGGTATCTCTTCCCTGTAGTCTTCAACGTAGTATATACGTGCCTCTACATACAAAACAGCCTTAACTCAGCTATGCCACAGAAGGACACAGTTTGTCAGTACACTCTTACTTACCTTTCCTGACAGCGAAACACATAAAATACACGCCTAGAAAGCTATTAGTAAGTGTATTTCATTATTTTCATACAGTGCTTTGAAACAGCACACAGAATGTGAGTAAAATGCAAAATACTCTGAAAATAAAACTGTAAAGCCATAGTGAATACACGTCGCTACCTTGCCAAAGTATTTTCAATGCTGAAATCGGGTATTTTGATTTTAGATCTTTCAACTAAGATTGCTATTTATGGAACAGGTAGATGGAACAGGTAGACTCAATAGAGCACTGTATGTATTACAAAATGTTTTTTAACTCAGCTTTCATTCTCTGGCCCCAGCTACTAGCCTAGACTAAGGATGGGATAAGCAGTACACTACCAGAAGAAATAAGAGAGATTGAGTCAAAGAAAGATACACAAGATAGCACACGAAGAAGACAGCAAAGAATTGGATGAATACACGCAGAGAAGATCAGATTATTTACTTCCTAATCTTCAAAATATTGCAAGAAACAAGAGTGAACAACAGAATAGTTTACTGCATGGAAATAAATCATAGCAGAGAGGATGAAGTAAAGCAGACATCAACTATGGAAAAGGGTACAAAAGCATAAAACCCCTAGTAAGGCAGAGACATAAGCAAAGATCAAACACTTTAAGCATTCTACATTCAACCCACACTTTTTTCCCCTTTAGATATCAAAAACCCAAGCACCTCAGAAGAACAGGTATCAGCCTAAGTCCGCCTCATCTGCCCAATTCAAAGCTCACTGCAGGCAGATGTTCAAGTCTAAAATTAATCATCATTACACTGTAAGAACTATCTTCTCCTTTTTGTAATCAAAAGGTTTTAATTCCAACAATCTTGACCACGGTGCACGTTCTGCTGGACCATTTATTAAAGAATTTGCTTCTTTACAAAAAACCTGAGTGTTATAAATTCAGCTTTCCTCAAGAAAAATCTAGGCCCTACTACTGCAGAATCACTCTTAAGAGCAACAACTCTCACAAACTACGAGTGACATATACTTTGCATCCGTGGAAGCCTGACAGAGCGCGTCTGAAAAGTATGAATCGAATCCATTCGCTTCAAGAAAGTGAGAAAGGTGCAGACTTAATAACAGTTTACCTTTTTTCTAAAATACGTGCTCATATTTTTACTGCCAAACTCACCAGTTTCATCTTCCCCAAAACCTTTTTCCGTTTCCCCACCCAGCCAGAACCTGGCTGAAGTTGCCTCTTGCTATTTGGTCTTCTTCACAGGGAAGAGTTAACTGAACTGGAGCGCACGCTCCTGCACTCTTTCACAGAGCCAGGCAGCTGGCTCAAGCACTAGAGGTGGCGTCCAGTTTTCAGGGAAAGATATAGGCAAGCCAGAAGTACGGGCTGGCAAGCTCAACCGTGTGGAAAAAAAAAAAAAAAGCGTACAACTAAAGACCGAGAGCTCAGAATAGGAGTCAATGAAGCGGTCTACACATTCCAGGCACACACCACGAGAGTGGTGGAAGGAAACAGTCAGCCAGTCCACCTGGAAAATTCTACGGGCGTGAAAAGCCTGCATGTGGATGCAGTCAGTGAAAAACAGCGGGAAAATGGCAAAAGGGAGAAAAACAGAACAATAAAAGACTTCATCCTTTGAAGTCATTTTCAGCATGCCTGCATGCAACAACTGGTATGGATAGTATCGATTAATATATCCAATTAAGACAAAAGTTATGAATGGCACACTGTGATGAAAGTGGACAGGTTCCTGAGACAGTACGTTAAATCAACTCAGAGTTTGGTTCCGTACATTACCAATTCTGCATACAGTATTTGTCCAACAGTTCATTTAAAACAGATCTGCTTCCACAAATACAAAGCATAGTAAAATAAAGCCATTAAAACCAAAATACAGTTTCAAGTCTTCGTTACTTGACCAAATATTAACAGTGGTGCTAAATAAAGTCCCAATCTTGTAACTACCTGCAGCTGTCTATTTTTATTCAAAGGAACTAGTAAGACTCTTTTCAGTTTGGGAACCACAGTTCATACTACAAGACTTTCAGCATTTCTTACACAATCCTATTGGAATTCAGTTACCAAGTATTAGAGAACAAGACCTATCAGAAGTGAAAATAAAAAACGCTCAGCAAATTAGTGTTTCTGTAAGAATACCTTGATCTTTTTGGATCAGAAGAGTATATAAACAGTACAATACTAAGACTGAAAAAAAAAACCTGAGGTGTTAGTCAGGTTCTGGAAAAATCTAAGTCTTATTTCACTGTAATTGCACCTAGATGCGCAACAGGTGACTAATCCTTTGAATTATATGTTTCATTTATTTTAGTACTATACACAACATATTTCACTCAAGTACATGAGCACTTCACAACATGAGAAGTATTACGATACAGAGGAATAGTACAGGTATGAAGTATTCTTGGTATGTTCCTCCACCTCCCTGCCACGGCAGAGCACCACTGCAGTGATCTCTCGCATTCTGATTTATTTCCAAGAAGCACGACCCCTTTTTGTATCAAAGAACACAAAGATAAAGGCTCAGATTTAGAAAGACAGATGGGTTTCTATCCAGAGGTATCAGATACCAAGCGATCCCAGCAGAAGGTAGGTAACCAAATACTTTTGAAGAACTGGACCTAAATTTAAACTGGAAATGAGAGAGACTCTCTCAATTTAGGAGCTAATATTGTAACACCGGAACTTTCCATAATTAAAAATAAAATAAAATTTAAAAAATAATAATAAAATTGGCCTGTAGCACCTCCAGCAGAGCTGAAGAGTGAGCTCTTCAGAGGTAATTAGACACGGAATAGAATCTGTGTAACTTTCACATGTACTAAACATCCCAAAAGACATACAAGGAATGTTATGAATTATTCTTTCTCATGTATGAGGTACTAATAAACTCAATGCTGATAAAACCCGATCATCTTGGTACCGTTATTCTGCAACTATTCCAATGCTGACATCTATTTCCTCTGCCTGAATCATTACAATTGTTGAAAATAAATTTCCTCTAGACAAGCACAAGGAGAAACAAATGCCACACTAACAGACCCTTGCTTGTAGCTGACGGAGGGTAGAATTAACTCTTTTTTAACTGAACAAAAAAAGCTTCTTTAGGTAAGCAAGCCACTTTTTTTGACTGTGTAACTGCTTACAAACCATACCTAATCCAATATTAACACCCATTTTTATGGTCACAGAATTTGGGGTTTTTTTCAACATTTGGCAAAAACAAAGTAGGTATATATAAACCAGGACCACAGCACTTCTAACAGCCTCCACTTGTTCATGCTTTTAAGGCCCTTTAAAGCATCTAACGCTGCAGTGGCTTTCCAACTGTAGGAACTGACCTACACCACCACCACGTCACAAAGCCCTTCGCTGACAGGTACGCACCAGCTGCATTCTCACATCAAAACATTAACAGCCTTAAATATCTCAAAACGACTGTAAATAGTAAGCAACATATAACACAACTCATGCAAAAAACCCGACTTCTAGTGGTGCTTTCCACATATTTCTACAAAAGGCACTCCTGGTGACTTCTGCAAGATCCAACATTTCTCTATAGCTTCTAAGATTGCCATAGCTCCTGAGCACAGAGCTCCAGCTCTCATGTGAAGCAAGTAATTGACAGCTTTAAAAAAAAAAAAAAAAAAAAAAAAAAGAACAAAACACACAACAAACCAACTCCAGCATTCTGAAGAAAAACATTTTGCTTTTGAAGTCACGTGACACAAATTTTTCTGCCACATTTCCTCAACATATGGTAGTTAAGACTGAAAGGAAAAACAGAAATACTAATAAAATGGAAAATACTGAAAGTAAGTTATATTGACAATTAGTTGGAGCTGCATCTTTCAAAGATTTTTGCAATTGAAGACATATGTTTAATAGGTGGACATTCAAAGTGAATGGGATTAGAAGTTAACGCAGGTTTCCACAGAGACTTCACCAGAGACGGAATCTGTCAATCCTGGCCAAAAAAAAAAAAAACCAAACCAAAAAACCAAAAAAACCACACCACCAAAATAACCCTCCTCCAAATAAAAATACAGTTCTGGAAAATTCAGTTCTAAGTAATAATCAGTTGTAATGCATTTCCATCCCCCCCAAATGTATTTTAAATAAAATATACCTTCCAGTGTAGTTACATATTTGTAAAATGAATATTATTTGTATGCCAGTCCTTTTACATGCAGCTCTAGTTTCAGGTAGTTTTCAGTCGTTCTGACTACCAAACTATTTTTTTTTAATTTACATCTCCCGTGTGCATTTTTTTTATATACATACATACACAACCCCTCCCAAGTAAACTACAGTAACCATGGTATGGGGTCAAAGATGCACAAAGTCAAAGCCAAATTCAACACACAGTGAATGTTCCCCCCCGGCAGCTTTCCATTTTACATATATGTATCAGATATTCATTTATATTCTCAGTATTCAAGAAAATTACTGATAAAGTTTAATTTCAGGACTATATTCTTCAAAATCATCTTGCTCCAGTTCAAGCACTAAATTTGCCTTCCAGCTGTCAAACATTTTTACCAAATAGAAGCTCTACATGTTAAATGCATGGTCATAATCAAGAAGCTACTTAATTTATATGTAGTCCAAGAAAAAAAAAAATTGTAAAACAAAAATAGTATGCTTCAGTGAATGCATCACTTAAAATTCTTATTAAAATATGCCACAAATATATTCAAAATTTTTTTCAAGAACTTCAATTCCACCAAGTTTTCCATGTTTTCCAATATTACAGAACTGTGTACTTGGAATTTCAGTTGCACAGAAGTAGGTGACAAAGAAAATACTGGTTTCAAAAGGATGCAAATTCAAACTTAAACGTGGTAATGTGTACATCTTTTTACATAGATTAGTTATATGAGCTGAATACCAACAGCAAAAACTTTTAAAGTACTAAATATGGGTAAAAACTATAAGTAGAGTAAAAGGATGCCCATCACTGAACAGTGTTCGCAAGGAACAGCTGTCAACACAAGCTGCTCACGCACTGATGCATCTATCCAGACATCCACAAGCCTACATATTCTCATACCTATACAAAAAAAAAGATGTATTTCTCTGTACAGACTTAAAATATTGAGGGGGGGAGGTATGCAGAAATGTTTTCCACTAGTAATATTTTTATGATTATATCACTAGACACTTGACCAAAGTGTTACTCTCTAGCATTACAGTAGCGGGCAACATTCCAGTCAAAACTATGATTAACAAAAAGCCACTATAGTTACAAAGAAATTCTTCAAACAAGAGTTTTCAATAAACAATTCATAAAATCATTTAAAAATGTTTCTTCTGTGGCTCATAGCCAGAAAACATTGTATACTCTCAATTAAAATATCAGCTTTACTGTACAACTGCTATCTACTCTAATTTGGAACTGTGAAAAATAAAACGGGAGGAGTTAAAGGACAGTCCGTTTGCTCAGTAAACAACATGATGTGACTCATATATGATCCTGAAGTTGTATGTCACGAGAACTAAGATATGTATTAGAATCTTATTAGTCAAGCAAATTTATTCAAAATTTTGTTTATGAGCACGACTTACAGTGGAATGAACCTTCACGCTTCTCAGTAGAAATCTGGGAAACTATTTACAGTCATCCAGTTTTCCAGTAAGTTCTACATATGATGATTCAGCCCGTATTACACTATACATCCTGCAAATACATCACTCGGACGTTATACTATAAAGAGTATCTGCTATGCCCCGAAGTCTCCTCTGACCTGACTGCAAGACTACTTCGAGTATAAAAGAAAATTTACCAAGGTCAATACGGGGGGGGAAAAAAAGTGTTTTCATAAGAAAGCAACACATACAAGAGAAACAAGACAACAGCAAAAAAATGAAGCCAAGGCACAACTTGGACACACTTACATTTGCAGCATGACTTCGTTCAGGAACACGCCATCCACTAGCGCCACATACTCTTCCAGATTGGTCCCATTTCCTCCAGCTAACGGTCCGAACGTCTTCACCTAAAACATAACCATCACCACCGTGACACTAACTCCACCTTATTCCCTGCCGCAAGGCGTTTATCTTCAAACAATGAGCAAATAACTGAGTAACGTGTGAGGAAAAATGAACGCTTACCCAGGTGACAAGAGGGCTAGACATGAACTGCTCCAACAGGGGTGTGAATATTTCGTTCTCCATTTTACAAAAAAATGGTTAACATCAATGTAGCTCCTCCGACGCAAAAAATACGAGAAGTCCTTCACTGTAGCAACTCTCTGAAATGCTCTAAGGATTTAGCCGGAGTAAGGGAACCCCATTTTTACCAAGCAATGCAACAGCAACAAAAGTCAGTGCACTGGCGACCGGGATTTACCTTCCTCTCTCAAGAAAAAATGCGTTTGAAAGTCCATCTACGCGTATTTCAGCCTTTCCATTGATGTCTGTGCCTTCCTACATACCGACGGGGTAGAAGGAAGGAAGGAAAGAAAGAAAAGAGGGAGGCTGCCTAGCTACTGGGATTCTGCATCAGACAAAAAAGAGAAAGGACGGGAAAATCCGATTCAGCAGCGGCAGCTCCTCAGAAAGGAAGGAGAAATTCCAGTAAAACTCTGCAAGCT
>NW_009598569.1:11242-41217 GCF_000690535.1 Cariama cristata | reverse complement strand
CTGGCCATCCAGCCAGTTTTTGACCCAGCAAGGAGTACACCTGTCCGAGCCATGAGCAACCAGGTTCTCCAGAAAGATGCTGTGGGAAACGGTGTCAAAAGCTTTACTAAAGTCCAGGTAGACAACATCCACAGCCTTTTCCTCATACACTAAGCAGGTCACCTTGTCATAGAAGGAGATCAGGTCAGTCAAGCAGGACGTGCCTTTCATAAACCCATGCTGACTGGGCCTGATCTCCTGATTGTCCTGTACGTGTGATGGCACTCAAGGTGATGTGCTCCATCACCTTCCCCAGCACCGAGGTCAGACTGACAGGGCTGCAGCTCCCCGGATCCTCTTCCACCTCTTCCTGTAGATGGGTGTCACATTTGCTAACCTCCAGCCAACTGGGACCTCCTCTGTTAGCCAGGATTGATGATAAATGATGGAAACTGGCTTGGTGAGCACTTCCACCAGCATTGTGCTCATTTTAACTGGCTCTCTTGGAAAGCAATAAAAAACGAACCAGTTTTGTTCTTGCAGGTCCTAAACAGTTTGTAGCCAAAGGCTGGAACAGACACTTCTGATGGTTTTGAAAATTCTCCTATCTGGGTGATTTTATTTGCAGTTGATGCACATTAATGTATTATGGTTAGAGAATCGCTGTTTCAGACCAAAAGCAAACCCCAGCAGTTCTCCAGATTTGGCCCTTGCTGGGCTTAGTGACTGTGGATGTGCCTGTCCCCACTCTTGAAGATAACTCCCTCCATCTTCTTTAATCCAGCAGAGTATTTAGGGGCAAATCTGCGAGTAGAGAAGTGGTGACGCCTGAGAGAAGAGAGCAGAAAGTCTGTAAAATAAACAAGCTACAAAATGCCTCCAGGTTGTTCTAAATTATGCATCCTTCCTGTTGGGATATGTTCAAGGTTGTCTTTTTCTTTGAACAGGTCTCCTCCTGGATGCTCTCCTTCATTTTCTGGGATGTCTCTGCTGCGGGTTTATGGTTCCTTTTCCTTCCCCTTTTGGTACCTTTTAAACGATTTCTTTGCTACCTTTTAAAACATGATGAGTGAGGTCCCCCCCTCGGCTGAGTGGGGGGAATGGGAGAGGGAGAGATGGTCTCTAGTACGAGGTCGGTGCCTGCTGCAGGGCAAACATCACCACAAACCCCTCACGGTGGCTTCCCCCTGTTTGAGCCCAGGACAGACGGACGGTGAGGTGTCTGCAGGGACCCTGCACAGCCCCCACTCGCTCACAGCCCTGGTCCATCGCTTGTGCGGAGCCGGGATCTTCACTGGGATGGACTAGTGCTCCCTATTTCTTGCCAAAAAACATGGGGGCTGTTCTGGATAAAAGCCTGAGCTGCCCGTTTCCTTAATGCAATTGGCGCTCAGTTCGGTTATGGATTTCATTTTTAAATTGTAGCTTCTACTTTTTGTTTTTATTAAAACCTCTAAATTTCATTAGTTTGCACTTACAAAAATAAACCTGGCATCAACTAGTGAGCTCTCCTGAGATTGTGTCATCAATTTACCCTGCCACGGAAGCAGCCCCGTGTCACGCCTGGCACGGTGACAGCACCCGACTTCAATACTGCGGCTGCCCGCAGTCACCTGCCCCGCCTGCAAGCGAAGAGGAGCGCTGCCTGCAAGCGAAGAGGTACTTTCATGGACTTTTCTGATTAGGAACTTTGGTTTCAAGGTTTAAAGGGAAAAAAAAAAAAAAGGGGAAGTTGATTGTAAATTTAATTCCTGCATCTTAGTCATTTCTGAACCATGGGTCATTAACCACACATTAGTACTGCTAGCCATTTTTCATAGGGGCTGCACCAGCAACAGAGAGCGTGGCTGCTGCATCCTGGAGCATCCTGCCTGTGACCTGTGGGCATCTCAGGGTGGTGGGGGGCACCCATAGCCTGTGGGCTTGACAGTTTTTTACCCGGCAAATCCCAGAGGAGAGCCAGAACAGTGGCAGTCCCGAGTGCGAGTGTGACTGATAGCATATAAACGTCCTGGGAGTGGTGACTTCTCTGTGTTTTACATTAAAACACCTCCTTGTCTTATAAAATATCCGAGCTCCATTTCTTATCCTCTCGCCGTGCTCCTGTTCATTTTTAACCCTGGCAGCTAGGCGAAGGTTAAACAGTTTCAGGCTTCAGGCATGTGGTCAAGGACTCGTCCCGTCCTAACAGAACAAGCACTACTTGTTGCCAGCATCAAATGAGGTTTTCTTTTAATGAAAAAGTCGCATGTGTCTTGCAGCATGAAAGATAAATCTGTGAGCATGTGAAAGACCCGTCCCGAGATGTGCTGCGCTGCCTGTGCTCAGCACCAGCCAGAGTTGCCCAAATGCTTGCGATGTCGGTCTGTCCGCAGGCTTGACAAACAGCCCGAGGAAGCCGGCTCCTTTAATAGGCTTCAGAGTTTTATTTATAGCCCCTTTGAATAAGTGCAGCTGATACTTAAGATCGGCAGATTTAATGACAGCGAGCTGGCGAAAGGCCAGGTCTGCAAATAGTGCCACTAAAAGTCTTCTCCGCCATAAAATTTGTTTAATGTAAGAAATCATATCGTGCAGGGTTTTGCCTGCCATTTTTATAATTAGCAGGAGAAATCTCCATTTCGCTCCTAAGAGCAGCCAGCACTTTATGGGACGCAGCTGTCTTTTGGTGGTGGTTTTGAAATTTATCTCCACGTTTGGAGGGACTGTTGTGCTCTGTGTCCCACGGAAGGGGACCTTACCCACCCTGGATCTCCTCGCACTTCCCCAGAGACGTGGGGAACAGAAAAGAGCAGCGGGGCTTGTGCCAGGTCCATGCGGTGGCTGATCGTGGAGGAGGATCACACCCCGTATGTACCAACCCCAGGACCGAATCCTTGTCAAGGAGCTGCTAGCCGATGCAGTGACTTCTCTCTGAGATTTGACCAAAACCCCATCAAACTAACCAGAAAAACAGCTTCGAGGCTGGGCAGATGGAAGTGCAGCAGTTTGTGACCTGTAGGCGTGCAAAATGCATTGAAACCACCACACTTGGGTCTCACTTTGTTGATGTTTGATAACTTTGCGACCCTTTTCTCTAAAGTGCCATGTTAGATTCTTGCAACTCTTCGCACTTTTTACAGACCTCTCGATCATCTACAAAATCCCCAGCAAATTATTTCGAAATGAGTTATTTTATTCCCTTTTTTTTCCTTCCTGTAATAGAACAGAAATGAGCTTGGGTGGTTTTGCTTGCTAACCACAACAAATGACTCTAACAACGCATAAAGGAGCGTACTGGGCCTTATGGCCTGGCGTCGTCCCTGGCAGCATCACTGCGCCGGCAGCATGTTCCACGGAGCAGCCTTTGCAGGTGAGCATCTGCCCTGGGGTTTGCAGAGGGACCCTAGGCTGTGCTCGAGTAAGAAGGGAGATTCCCTTTTCCAGCACAACCCACAGCCCACTCTGCTTCACAAAAGGCTTTTTTTTTGGTGTTGTACAGGTTTGCCCTCTGAGGGAGAAGTGCCTTAGAAAACTATGTATTCAGGATAATAAAAAGCAAGCAAAATGCTAGCAAAAGTTAAAGGGTTGGAAATCCCATTAGATTTTGCATTTGATGTATGGATTAGGCTGTGCTCGAGTGAGAAGGGAGATTCCCTTTTCCAGCACAACCCACAGCCCACTCTGCTTCACAAAAGGCTTTTTTTTTGGTGTTGTACAGGTTTGCCCTCTCTGAGGGAGAAGTGCCTTAGAAATAAGGATAATAAAAAGCAAGCAAAATGCTAGCAAAAGTTAAAGGGTTGGAAATCCCATTAGATTTTGCATTTTGATGTATGGATGCATTTCAAGACCTCTCCATCTGTGATCTAAATACAAAGCAATAGCAAGCAGGTTGCCCACTTTCTCTTCACTGTGGTCACCCATCCAGCCTCCTCCATCAGCAGAAGAGCTGAGAAACAGGTTTTTACTCATCTTAGTTTCTGAAGCATCCCCTCAAGCTGTGTCCTGTACCTGCACACCTCTGAAGCAGCCATCACCACTCGCCCGTGCAGGTACCTCCATCCCGAGGGGACCCATGGGGCTGCGAGAGAATCCGGAGGAGATGTGATTATTCTGGGCATCTTTATAGGAATAGCTTTCCCTGGCGTTTGCACTGTATATATCCTCTGGACCTCCTGCTGTCTCAGCTATACATAGATTTTGGTCCAGCTCCCTCCCATTATAAAGATGAACCACGGGCAAGGCCCGGCCAGCTCCATGATTTAGATTACCCATTTCTGTAATGGACTGAGCACTTGCCTGGCTGCGAGATGGGCTGATATTTATAGACACATTCTGGATCCCAGATAAAATGCTGTATCTTTAGTTGAAGATGTGAGAGATGATTGGTGTCCTTTCCATAGGATATTGTTTAAAGTTGAGGTACTTCAGGAGCACCTTAATGTCTTGCTAACCTGGGACCTACATTCAGAGGAAGCTTTAAAATTAAAAAAGGCAGAGGAAGGAAAATAATTGGGTGGATGGTGCAGAAAAAGGTGCTAGGTATGGCTGCTCACTCTGTCTTTTTTTGATTTTTAGGCTTTTCCTATCATATTTTCCCTCCAGGAAGATGAAAAATTGAAAGAGCTGGGCACACAGTATCTGCTCTTCAGATACAAGCGAGAAGTACACATACGGACATTTATTTACTGGAAGGAGGATAACTCCGTCACACAGAGAAGTGATCGTGTCTCCTTCAATTGCCTCTGCACACATGGGGCCTGGGAAGTCACAGGGGGAGCTGCCAGCGCTGGGGGGGTTTCAAGAACAGGGAAAATGAAGCTCGTGCCCTTACAAGACACCACATGCCCTATTTCCAGGTGACAACCGGGTGTGAAAGAGGCACCTTGTTGGCTGTACATGTGTTTAGACCTGGATTTCATGCTTTGTTAGCCCTAGGGGTCCCTGGAGGCTCCTTTGTGCTGCTTGGGGGGACTTGACCTTGGGAGAGGTTTGCTGGTGCTGCGCAGGGCAGCTGCTGGCTGCAGCTCGCAATGTCTCCTGCGATGGCAGGATCCGTGCTGAGCCTTGCTGGGATGCTCAGCCCAGCTCCACATCGGCCAGGGCGCAGCTGTGAAATCCCCTTTGGAAGAAGCTAGTGCTGCTCAGGTGCAGCCGCTCTGCGGTGGCATCTAGGACTGATGCTCCATCACATCTGATAAATGAACCCTCCCCTGACACGGTGCGGTAAGTAGGGCCAGGCAGTTTTGCTTTTTACCAAATATCTTCCTTCCAAATACATATGAGAGGTGTTTGTAGTGTTGTGATTAGCAATGGAGGCTGGCAGCTGTATTTTGAGCCCCAAAAAGGACTGCCAAAATCCTCCAAGAGACCTGACTGCCGAGCAACCGACGTGTAGCAGCTTCAGCAACCCTAGTTTCAGGACACCGACTCTTTCTCCTGCTCTCAGTTAATGCTACAAATCCAGAGGCTTCTCCCCCAAAATTTATTAATTCAAGTGAGTTCCCTGTACAATTCTTGCCCATGATCCAAATCCAGCCATCAGGAATGTGCTCTTCCTACCCCGTGTACCCTGGGGTGATGCAAACCCACCAGCAGTTGCTCTGGATGGGAGTGGGAGCTCCCAAAAGGATTTCAGGAGCTCTCTGGGGTGCAAAGACTGATCCTGCACCCAAGGAGGATGATGTCCCCTGTTCCTTCATGCTGTCCTGCAGCCAGCGTGCACCCAGCAGACATCTCTGGCATTTGGTTACTCGATCACTCTGGTACATGCAGACTTGCAGGGTGTTTTTAGCGACTGGGGGTTGTACTGGTGTATAAAAATCAAAACTACCTATTTAATGGAGGGCAGAGGGAGCAATCCAATGGATTATTCACGAAGCCTCAATCCCAGTTGAATTTTGGCAGAGCCCTGCTGTAGCCCTGTCCCTCACACCCGAGCACTTGTGCTGTGGGAACAGGTATCGTAAAAATACACCCGCAACACGAATAGCAGTATGAGCAATTGAAGTGAGCTCTGGTCACATCACTACCCGGCAGAGGAGGAGTTTTGAACTCTGAGCTTTGGACACCGGCTTGAACATGCCTGAGCTGCTCATCGGTACCCGTGCCCAGCGCCTTGTCCCTCCGCAGTCACCAGTGCATCCCATGTCCCCTGCAAGGCACCGACGCAGCCTCAGTGTTAGTGATGACATTGAAATAACACTTTTGCAGACCAAAAGTGATTTTGCTACAAAATCTACGATTTCAAGCTGTGAAAGCACCTGATCAGAGCATGTTATGCTTTGCTAGCATATAGATCACAAGCAGAAGAGGGCACTTCACTCAGTAAAGCTGCAAGTTTCGAAGTAACCTGGATTTTTCTGGCCTAAATTACTAATTGCAAATTATTCACCCAGTTCTGGTAGAATGTCCTGTTTTTGCTGAACTAAAACCAACTGTATAATACCCTCTTAGCCTACTGGGCTTATCTCCAGAGCTCAAAGCTGTTCAACCTCCTTGTCCCTCTTTTCCCTCTCATTTATTTTCCATATGATAAATAATAAAAAAGGATTTTTAAACCGGAATAGGACAAAAGTTTTCTTTTTTAGTGCACAGTTTACTGGGGCAAGGGGGGAAGGCTGGAGAACCTGAACTATTATCAAGAATGCCACTCAACTTACAATATAATTGTCTGAAAAAAAAAAATTCTGGCAGCTCATTCTGATTGCAGTGCACATTTCTGTGCCCGTGACAAATGATTTCTAAAGTTAGACTCAAGGACACCAAGCTTCCAAGAGGTCACTCATCTGCGGTGTTTATTTACCATTCCAAAAGAAGTTATAAAACAGTTAAATTAAGAGGAGGGGGAAAAAAAACCAAAATAGGGAAGAAAAGCATGGATGATCTGAAAAAGATCGAAGTGTTTTGTTTTAAAAGGACTGATGCTTGGAGCCATAAAGTATGAAACACAAGAGAGAAAGCAGATTTGGGGCTAACCTACAATATCACATTAGACTTTAAAGCTGTTCCAACAGACTAAGCATTTGAGAAAGAATCGGAGCTGTTTGTGATAAGTTGCTCCTCTTATCGGCAAACTGTCATCTGTCTTGAGTGAGAACATTTTGTCCACCCTACCAAAACAAGTCAGAAAAATTGGATAAAAACAAAAATATAAATCAGAACGGTAGCTGGGAGCCGAACTGAAATGATGGCAATTTCCTGGCAAGGCTCGCTGTACAGCTAAATGTCAGACGTGGCAGAAAGAATTATGCTTTCGACTTGAGGTCAGAAATTATGTGCAAGCATGTGGTGGCTAGACCCCCCGACCAGCGCAGCCACAGCGGGACCCGTGTGGCCTCTGGTGACAGCCGTGGCCTCGGGTGACAGCCACGGTGGCCACGGGGGCAGCGGTGCCGGTGTGCATCCTGGCTGCAGACCGGCCGGGAGCACCGCAGCTCTCTGCCATCACTCTCCCACCAGAAGCTTTGCTCCTTCCCTGGCTGTGACATAGTCTGGCTCTGCGGCACAAACCTCCCAGGGATTGCGGCAGGGTCCACGCTGCTGGATCAGACCCTTTCTGCTCACGACCAGAAGCAGAAGGTCGTGCTGCCCGCAGCTTGCTGAGGGTTTCAAGACAATCTTTGTGGCTGGAGCTAGATGTTGCCAGAGCCACCCTGCCCTGTGCCCGGCTCCTTGCAGATGCTTTTCCATGGGATAAGTGGCTTGCAGATAATCACGAATTAAGTGCTTCCCAGGCTCTTTCTAAATCTAATTATTTCACTGCATTCCCAAAGCACCCCTAGAGCTACAGCAGCGGATGGAGAATGGAGGTGCACCCTCTCCCTGGGAGTGTGCGGGTGTCTGGGGTCGTGGGGACCAACCGCACCTGGAGTGATGGGCTCCCCCTCTCCTCTGGATCTCCTGCAGGGAAACCCCACTCAGGTCAGGGGGTACAACCTGCTCCTTGGCAGTGATGACTACGGGCAGCCCCTCCGTCCGCCCTCCCCTTCTCAGCCCCACATGGGAAGGCATTTAGCTGCACCCGCAATTTCTTCATGCTTTGTGTCCTCAGGTCAAGGGGACGGTGCACGGGGATATCACGGGTGCATGTGTGCCTCTGGAGCATGCAAAAATATCTAGGGACACGGGCACAATATCACAACAGCACCTCGGTGTTTGAGCTGGAGGCAAAGCGAGGTGTCCGTAACCCCACCAGGGATGAGCCGTGTTCATCGTCTCCCAGACAGAAGCTTGGCAGCCCAGGAGAGCAGACATGGCTTTGTGCTCAAGGCATGCACCAAATTTAGATGGGCAGCAGCGGGAGGCCCAGGGACCTTGATGTCCAGGGCAGCACGGGTGGAGGGCAGCCTGACAGCCCCTTCCCTGCGTTGCACCTGATGCTCCCCAGTGTTTTTCTCCTTCACTTGAACACATTTAACACCGTGTTCCCACCGCAGCGGACAAGCTGACATCACTGGAGGCAAGACCTGAATCAGATCCCCAAAAAATCAGCTATTTAGATGCACCATAGCTGCTGTGCTCTCAGGAGCAGTTAAACCACAAGACACCCAATTGCACTTTGGAAACAGAGGTACAACGAGGGGAGATTTGGAGACACCTTTTTACAAAATCACCAAATGGGAAAAGAGAGATGCTGGGCAGAAATGAGGCGTGTGGTCTGTCAGGTCGTGAGTGGTAAAGACATGGCAATGTCAAAGGCTTGTGCAGCCTGGAGCGGGGAGCAGCACCTTCGAAAGTAGGCAAAGGAGGAGACTGTTCTCTGCCCTTAGTAAATGAGCAGCTGAAGGGGAATCACTGGAAAACTCCCCAAACCCCTTTGCAGGTGAGGAAGGGGGATCTGGAGTTACTACAAGGTCTCATAACCCCCAGCATCACTCCCTGCCCAACCTGCCCCAAGGTCATCGCACCCCGGCACCCAGCAAACCCCTTCCTCGGCCCCCGGTGCCACAGGAGTGGAGCATCCGATACAGCGGGGTTGATGGGGCTGTGTTATGGTGAGCTGCTCTGCTTTAATTTGGATTTTAAACTTACTTTTTTTTTTTAAAAAAAAAATATTATCCATTTTGCAACAGTTTGGTGCTCAGGGCACTGCAAGTGCTTCTGTAAATCCAGGTGAATGTGCAATAGCTGAGCGTTTGCTTCAACCCAACGGGGAGCAAAATATCCCAACACACGAAGGCTGGATTGCCGCATAGTGCGAAGCCCTGGTACAAGTGCTGACAGCAAGTGCCCGTCTCAGAAAGACTAAGCGGTTTGTAACAGGGACACTGGGATAAGGCACAACAATTTATTCCCTTTTGGAAATATCCCAACAGCAAGGACATCAAAGCTGCCCTTTAAGCAGAAGCTGCTAAGAGCCTGGTGCAAACTCATCTCCTAAGAGTATCATTTAAAGCACATTTTGATGCAAGAGAAGGGATGACTCACGCAAGGGTTAATCAAGGCTGCGCTGTGCACCTAGCACATATATACTGCATTTGCAGCAGTGTGGGTGCATATATACATATCTCTCACGTATACAGGTATTTAGTTATCTATGGCATGTAGGCTGGGGAGCAGGCAGGCTCTCCTCTCACCATGGTGGGGTGTGGGATGCCACACAAATTCTCTCCATCGCTTCTCTGGAAATCCTGGCAAGCCCAGGGGAGCCTGCAGTTAATCAATGCTGTGTCGCTGTGCACCGCTGCGGGCAGTGGGACTTCACTGCGGCGTTTTGGGATGCCCTGGAGCAGCCATAGCCCAGACAACCACATTCCTCCCAGTACCCCAGGGATGGCTGAGCACTCAGCCCCTCCTGGCCTTCATCTGTGGGGTCCTGGGTTTGCTGATGAGACCTTTCAGCCCCATTTAGAACTTTATTGGATTTTTTTTTTTTTTTTCATTGTAATGACCTAACATCGTGGTTGGTACGAAAGAGCTGGAAGATCAGCCAGGTCGCAGCCAGTCCCTCTCTGCCATCGGACACACAGCAGAGCTGAACTTATGTTTTGGTTGCTTTTAGTTGTGCTGTTTGTTTGCTTGCGAGAATTATCATATTCCCTGCCTGTATTGTGCCACTGACAATAAATCCAAAGCAACCGGGGCCCGAATTTTTGAAAAGGTTTCCCAAAGGGAATGTCAATTACCTTTCCCTTCCAGCACTGCCGACATCCTTTGGCACTTAAAAATTCTGGTTTTATTTTGACAAATGCAGCCACTTGCTCTAATTATTCAGCTTGCACTCTAAGGCAAGCAAAAAACCCCTGTTTAGTAAGTAAACTTGAAAAGGCAAGAGGTGGTTTAAATTGGTGCGGTTGTGACTCCAGGCATGAAGAAACACAACCCCTAACAAAGACAGTCTGTGTGTATGGAACGGTTGGTGTGTGCAACTGTGGAACGAGTGGGAAAACGTTGTAGAATAATTCTTGAGGTCCCATTTTGGGTGAAATTCCCATCTGAGGCAGCTGTGACTGCTTTTGCTGCTGGGGATTTGACTAGAGGAAATAGTGCCATGACCTGCATCAGTATTTCTCTCTCTGCCCACTGAGAGCCCTATGCTTTCCTGCACTGGTGAATGAGACATCATCAGCTTTGGAAGGGGAAACTCAAGAGCCTTTGGGTCCAGGAAAGGATGGAGGAGCCTTCCTTCCCCTGGTCTGCCATCACCACAGGGACCAAGGGGTCCTCCTGATGCTGATATGAAACGCACGGAATTCCCCAGGGAGGAATTGTCCTCCTCTGCCCTTGGGTGACATGTTCCCCCCTCAGCACTTGTCCTCCAGGTGCTTCATCTCACTCCATCCCCACCACTTCCCCAGCTCTCCCTTCATGGGCTGCCACACTCCTTCCACATTTAGATGCCAGTCTGTCCTTGCTCATTGCTATTCTCCACCCATCTCTTTAGCTCAGCCTAGTTTCAAACACGAATGCTTTGTCAAGGTGCCAGGATCCTGCGGTGGAGGTGAAGGTTGGTAGATCAATGCCATGAGCGCTTCCCACAGCAAGACTGTCTCTGCACATCTTGTGCCTGGAGAGAGGGACCAGCCCCAGGGTTTGGAGGTGCTGAGGACCCTCCCTGCAGCGGCACTTCCAGATTTGCAGCCCCACCTCAGCTCCCAGCTTTACTCCAACACTTGGCTTTCCCCTGGGCTCACCAGTCCAGCTATGAGCACTGTGGTGTTTGGAACCAGCGGCCTTAATTATCTTTTAAATGTCATTATCCTCTTT
This sequence comes from Cariama cristata, assembly GCF_000690535.1. Taxonomy (NCBI): domain Eukaryota; kingdom Metazoa; phylum Chordata; class Aves; order Cariamiformes; family Cariamidae; genus Cariama; species Cariama cristata. Next base: position 30,051 of record NW_009598569.1, on the reverse strand, counting down.
CCTATGATCTCCTCTTTGTTCCTCCTTCCAACCCTCTATGTCTGCAGGCAGCGGAGAACTCTCCCTCTCCCTGCAATTCCTTGTAGCACCACCAACAACTTCCCAGACAACTTGCACATGAGCCACATGGGATTTTCATCTAAATCACCCCAAAAGCAAGGACAAAATCCAACGTTCATCACTCCTGAATCACAACCAGACCACAGGCAGTAGCACCAACTCAAGAAGATGCAAATGCCTTCGTAGACATGCCTCTGCCAAGAACACGCTCCATTGCTGACAAGGGCTTCCCAGGGATTTCCAGCCTGGTCCCATGGGAGAAAGAAATGCTGTCATCCTGAGACACAGAGTCTGGATTTTGTGGTTCATATTATTTGTAAGGAAAATAACCCTGTTTGTCTCAGACCAGCTCGTTCTGAAATGTCAGAAATTAGGTGTCATTACTAGGTGTCATTACTCTGCGGGCGTAAAGTCGTACCTAGCCAGCAATCCAGCTGTCTACAGATAGATAAGGAGGATAATTTGATTCCGTCTTTGGAAATGTCAGACTTTATGGGTGAATAAAATACATTCAATTTTCTTCTGTTTATCAATATTGGGTGAAAACAGACTAGAAATTGCTTATAAATGGGTGGTGTCAAGAGAGAGGCAATCTATGTTACCCCTAGCATATGCCCAGCACTGCCACAGCCACAGCCACCTCTGTACAGTGTGTAAGAACCACGTAAAGCAACAAACCATGGCACAGATGGAAGCAAGAGTAACCTTTGATATCTCTCCATTTACAGCTATTGCGGTACAAGTAGGTCCAGGTCCTGCAGTCGATAATCATGGTCACACGAAAGAAGATGGTCTCAAAGCCACTGCAAATTCCTGGGTTTGGAGGGAAATTTGACGAACCTTGTAAGGATGTGCTCACCTGAGCTCTGAGTCAAAGGCAAAGCAGAGACCTGAGGCAGAATACCAGGAGCCCCGTGCCCTGCAGAGCAGCCGAGCCCCCAATCAGTCGCCCGTGGCCAGGGCAAGAGAGGGCAGATGGGGCTGGTCCAGCGAAACATGGGTTGCTTGTGTGTTTGAATTGCCGAGCCCAAACCAGGTCAAAATCTGTGCACACAGAAAGGCTACGGTCCCTGACAGCATGGTAATGGTGAAGGGAGAGATTTCAGGAAGGAGAATAGAATAGCGGTGAATGAACTTTTCAGATAAATTATAGCTAAAGAGGAATGAAACATTATAGTTTCAATTACCGCTGTGCCCAGCCACGCAGGTAGTAATTCAAACAAGAAACAATTGGTGGATTGTCACCCTCAAATCAGACACATACCATTTAATTCCATTTACTGAGGGTTCACTGACTGTATTTTGAATCAAATACAGCCATTAATGTGCAAAGATCTGAAAAATGCATGTGTCCCTTTTACAAATGTGACAGCGAGACACTAATTCTTGTAAAACCCTTTTTCTTCAGGTTGGACTGTTCCTGTTGCCTTTACTTATGCAGATATTACTTATTAAAAGTTTTTAGTATGCCAAGCTAGTTCTTTTGAAATGGTGTGTACCTTTTAGTTCAGGTCACATGAAGAGCACGGCCAAATCCAGTCTTATATTGCGTGATACAAACTTAGCAAATTGATTTGAATGCAGAAAAAGCTACTTTCATTAAAACAATTAAATCCTTACTATTATTGCCATATCTGGCTGTTACAGCACAAACACAAATCATCAGTTACGGGAGCTAAAAGCTTTCAGATAGAATTGGTCTAACAGATGCCCCACACAACGGGCAGAGGAAGGATGATGTGCACCGGGCTTCTCTGTGGGCAATACTGCTGCCTAAATAAAAACCTGTCATATTCATAAAGTGAATGCTATTGTGCTACCCTGTTTTGCTCCAGCAGAAAAGCAATGCAAGGCTATGGGCAGGGTGAGTGGGAAGAATGGTGCTTGGAATGAGAAGAGCTGGCACCTTCCCCAGGTGATGCCTCCTCCCCTGCACAGCCATCACGGGGTACGTTTGACCCTGCCTGGGTTTGGCATCATTTGAACCAGGCAATGGCACTACACAAAGCTAAATCTATGCCTTCCCTCATCCAAGAAACTGAAAATGTCCAGTTCAATGTGATATGGTGGAATGGCTTTGGCAGAAAGATTCTGGGGATCATCAGAAGTATTTTTGCTTTCCTTTTTAAAATAATACCTGCACGTATCCGATGTTTCTGCACCATCACATGCACTCCATGGGGCCACGAAGTGTGTTGCCTAATAAAAACAGACATTTCCATGAAACTGCACTTGCCCTTTTGATCTGGTTGAGATTGCACCAAAGGGTAGATTGTTTAAATATAATTTCACTGGTTATTGAGTGGGTCGTCAGAATGGGATATGAAATTTCAAAGGCTTTTCTCCTCCTGCTCTTCACATCATTCCAGGTCACACTTCCCTACAGGTGTTCCCTGTTGACTCAAGGACAATTCCAGGCAGCAGAATATCAAAGGAGTAGGGATGGACAGACCAGCTCATCCTACACATTTCAAATTGCTTAAAAAGACCCAGAAGCCTTTTTGCAAAGAGAGTCTGTGGCAGGGACTGAAATCAGTGCTCAGCATGTGGCTTAGACATAGTGGTCATTAGTGACTGTTGTCATTGTCACACTGGTGTAGACTGTTAATTCAGCACGGGAGTCATTAAAAAGAAGCCTCAGTGGAGAGAGGGGGGTTTGCAAATGCTAGATGACTTGGCAAAAGATGAAGAAGACCCTCAGTGTCCTACGTTGCTCTGCTTGTAAATTCAGAACAAAAACTCCCAGGAATTTGCTGGGGACAGGATTAGGCACTAATTATTTTCTTATGCTGAAAACTGTTAAAACCTAACCCTGCTTTTCCTCACTCACCGGTTGTTCAACAGGTCCCTCTCTTCCCGGAGGATGTCACCACTTCCAAAGCTTTCATTCCGACTTTCCTACTGGGTTCAGAAGGTGATAGCACCATCCCCAATGCTTCTGCCAACCTCTGCCATCAGCTCAGGGGACATTTGGCTCCATCACACCGAGTGTGACTGTTCCCACGTGTCTGAGAATGAAGGGCTCAGTCTGCACCCGCTCCTGCTCCAGCCCGAGCCCCAGGGCTTTAATTGCCTCTCCGCTCGCAATTAAAGACCAGCATCCGCTATGCTGTGTGGGTGTCCCTCTGTTAGAGTTCCTCCTACCAGGTGCTTTTAATTTATTTGTATTTCCAGCAGCGATAATTGAGTTATCAATTTTGTGCTCTTTTGGGCCAGAAGCAAAGAGATCAGAGAGCTATTTTATATACCTAATTATAGATGATTTTCCATAGCTATAAAACCACAGAGAGACAGATCCAGAAAATGTGTCGTGAGGTGCTCTGTGTCCTCTTCATCTTTACTGACTTCTCCCTACTGACTTCTCCTACTCTCCTTCTCCCTATTCTCTCCAGGCTGAACATCCTCCAGACAAAACGGTTGTCAAAAGCAAGGGATTCCTATTTCCCCACAAGACAAAATCTCTCCCTACCCTGGCAGAGAGCTGCTTAAAAATCAAATTCAACTTATACTTAAATGATCTGTTTAAGCCTTTAGTACCTCAGAGAGTCAGGCTGAGATTTACTCCGTTTCTGTGCAGTTTGGCTATAATCTGGCTTGTAACGGTGGCCTGGGGTCCTGCTGAGAAGTGAAAAATTTGATTTTCTTTCCCACTTCTGGTTTTTGGGAGGGTTGCAATCGGTGTGACCCTTCATGACCCCGTTAGTTCCCCGCTCCCCAGGTCCGGCTGCGGTGCCGCAGAGCCTCCCTCCATCCCGCTCAGGTCCGAGCTGCCTTCAGCATCCGCAGATCAGCCCGAGCTGCCTGGAGCACGCTGCAGTGCAGAGCAAGAGCTAAAGTCTAGCAGATCCTATTTTTATATTTACGGAAAGAGATGGGAATCGTCTGTGTGTCGGTATTAGGTTTCTGGTGGTGACATGAAGAGGCCATCCAAGATGTATGACCTAGCAAATGTACTGTAATGCACACATCACATTTGTTCTCCAGATAAATAGATATTGCCTAGGGTACATTACATTTCTGCTTTCATGTTTAATTTAATGTAAGTGAACTGCCTTAATTTCTCTAAATTGTAGTAATAAACATAATGCTAACAGTGATATTGCTAATAATTTATTTCACAAGTGATTAATCAACAAAGAACTATTTTAATTACCTGTTCTGAAATGCAAAACTTTAAATTAATTATGTGTCATTATATGAATTCATATGTGTATATATATATATACACACTTACTTATGAATTCCAGGGCTAATTAAAATGAATAAACTGTCGGATTTGGTGAATTCATAGGACTGAGGAAGGATCTGCTCTCCTCTGCTCTTCTGCCTTTTTGCATTTCATCCTCAGCACAAAGAGAATTACATTCCAGTGCTTTAAGCAAGTCATTTTTGCTCCTGAAAAATATATTACCCGGAGAAAGTAGCAAACTCCCCGGGTCCCACACTGCAGGCAGAAGTGCTGCTGCGTGGCGAGGACAGGGCCGTGGCTGGCGGGAGCAGGGGCTGGGGCGCGTGGGCTGCAGCGCTTCTGCCAGGGGGAAATGCGGAGTGGGGCTCTCGAGTGTCTCTGTGCGGGACCTGGAAATAAAATCAAATGGGAACTCGAATGGGGGAGAAGGAAATGATGCAGACTCCCTGTCCTCAATTGTTTGCAACAATTTTTGGAGGGAAATTGGGGATTAAATTAACAGATTTAGGGCACAACCAAAGAGTTTTCCTTTTTGCCTGGGAGAGGGGCTGCATCTAGAGATGCTACAAGGCACAAAGCTGACAGCGTTGGGGTATTTGGCAGTGGGAGCAGCCCCAGGTGCCCCGAGATGAGGCTGGGCGGAAAGGGGAGACCATCTCTTTGCATTAAGACTCAAGCCCAGAGCTCACAGCCAGGAGGTCCCCAGCCAGCCAGCCAGCCCCAGCCCGACCAGCAGCACTGGTGCCCAGTGGTCAGTGCTCCCCGTGGCATGGGCAGCACGGAGGGGCCAGGGAACTGCAGGGGAGGAAATCTCTAGTTTAGGAATGGGGAGCGAGGCAATTCTAATGGCTTGTAGCACTGGCTTGAAGAACAGGATGATTAATGAGAGTAGTGGCATGAAGGAACCAGAAAGTAAGTAATGAGACCTTTATTTGATACATAATACCACTGGGACCTTCTATAAAGAGAATACCAGGAGTAGGGCTAAGTTTCGCCAGTTTGGGAATGCATCCGGAAGGGGGAAAGTATTGCTGACTTGGCAGTCAAACGCCTGGGCTGTACGCAAGCGGGGCTGCAGTGTTGTTCAAAGTAAGCCTGGGACATGTTAATTTGGTCATATATTTTCAGATGGTGGAGAGATACCCTGACTTTTGATTTAGTGTGCTGCGTGGATCTATGCAATGTTGTGGGTATAAAATGTGGTGTCCAGAGCCTGATTCAGTCACCTGATGGTTGAATTCCAGCTGGGAGATGAAGAAGCCATTATATAAATAACAAGAAACTTCCAGCCAAAAATTACTTATGGTTTCAATTGAAGAAGAAGAAGTTGCTGATAGTTTAGGTATGGATGTCAGAAACACAGCAGTTAACAGCAGAGATGAATGAGAGATTGGGAGGTGATAACTTAGATAAATTGGTGTCTCATCCATATTAAGGAGACAGCTCATCCTCAGTTGCTGCCGGATGACATGAACAGTGGAGCTTATAGGGATACTAAAATACATTGGTCTTAAAGTTAAATCCCCAAGAACCATCAGAAATAAGTCTCAGAAGCCAAAGTGAGATCTGATGCGCACTGCAAAAATATGCAGTCTGTCAGAGCAGACTGCTCTCTCCATATAACTTCCACCATTTGTGGGACAATTATAGAGAAAACGATACTGTGATCTGTAAAGCAGTTCCTGGAGTGGTTTTATTCACTAACTCGATGCTATGCATAATCATTGCCAGCAACATCTCCAGAGGTGTGTGCATAATAGAGAGACATCAAGTCAATGAGTCAAAACATCAGAAAATAAAATTCAGATGAACATCACATTCAAAAATTATATTATCTGTCATTTAACAGTGTCTGAAGCCCTCCTTATTGAAATAATACACCTAAATGAAAAGTTACCCCAGGCAGTAATACCGTATCACGCTGTGTTTAGGGTCTACCGGGAACTGGGGGTTTCTGCCACTTGAGTTGGCTGCCAAAGAAGGTGAGCTGGGGCTGTAAGTCCTATGGGGATCTCCAAACTGAAGCACCCAGAAGACTTGTAGAGGGGAAACGCAGGGCAGTGGGAGGGTCTGTTCCTCTCTTGTACCCACTTCAATACCTGCCAAAGTCAGCAGTGACCCCCAGCATCACCCATTTCCTTAGCTGTGTGGCTGTGTGTAATAACTTTTCTTTTATGACCCAAATTAGCCCCTAAAAAAGGCATTGTATCCAAATGCAAAATTAATTTGCCCGCTCTGACATTACCCTTCACTGGATTAGATCCTTCATTGCTCTTGTTTCCAAAACAGCCATCGAGATAAGAAGTTTCCCTTTTTGAAAACGCAGGTCTAGAAGACCTTTAAATCCTCTAACTAAATTCTTATCATGCCGTTTTCCCAAAGCACTATGTATAGCATCGTCTCTGCACTACAGCTTGTAAGGAACAATTCCCTGCAGATGCATGCATCTGAGGCCAGGAATATTGGCTCCCAGGTGCTTTAGCAGGGATATCACAGCATGGGCCATAAGGCAAATGTGTATATAAATATAAAATGTATATGTACATATATATATGCATATTTTTTCTAATATATATGTACACACATGTATTTCTTAAAGAGCAAGGCTTTTATTCTGGGCTTGATTTTCTCTTAAATCATATGAAATCATAGCCTATCCTGTTGTACTGAAGGATAATAAAAAATTGCCAAGTTGGTTATAATTTCCCGCAAGTTCCTAGTTGTAGGTACGGGGAGAATGATAGTTCTGCTCCCTCGTTTTCGCTAGCTGCCCGGATCTCCACCCCAGCAGCCAGCGCAGGTCCCACCCCGACTGCGGGCAGATGCGGTGGGAAAAGCAAGCTCTGTGTAATGAGTCCGAGTTGCTCCAGAGTGTGAGAATAAGCAGTGAGCATCTCTGCTGGAAGCAAAATCAAGAACTTGGGTGAGCTTTGCCACTTAGACAACAAATCACTGGGTGTGCTTGAGGGTTCATTTTTCATTGGAAAACACTGGTGAAATGAGTACTTTGCTGCTTATCTCTGTATTGCTCATCAGTGCTTCTGCTCTTCATTTCTTTGAAAAGGCATGGTGCTTAAATGGGTTGAAGGGTGGACACTGTGGAAGACTTAAGCCGCCCCTTTAATCCCAAAGGCTTTATAAGGGGTTCGTTTTGCTCTCTGGGAAAATCTCTGTCTTCCCAGATCACTCGCCTCCCTCTCTTCACCATCCGGCTAGGTTGCCTCGTCTGTATCTGAAGGCATGCTTGCCATCCTTTGAAGAGGTAGTCTCCTCTAAAAATCAATAGTTAACATTGTCTTTAAATAGTCTGACATTTACCTTTACTGCAGTTTTCATTTCTTTCTGGGATTGCTCAGACATTTGTATTACCCATTTATATTCCTTATTTCTCTGCCTGTAGCCACCGACCAGGAGCTTTGCGAGGATAGCAATCCTGCCGGTGTAGCTCACGGTCACAAATAAGGAGACTTTAGCAAGATAATTGAGAGGACTGGAGCTCACTAATAGAAGCATCTTTAATTTATGGAAGACATCAAGTAAGAATAATTACAAGCAAAAGGGTAGCGTAAATCCCTGAAGAAAATATATCCTGAACGCAATTTTCCCAACAAGCAAATCTGAATGCTGGCCCAAAGGTCAAACATAAAAGACTGTGAGCTTCAACCTCCCGAGCCATCCACCTTTCCTTTCCCCTCTTGTCAAGAAATTGTCTGGGGGTTCATTTAGAAAGCTGCTTGTTCAGAGTAGGGCTGTTTGCAATCTGGGAAAGTTAAGCAAATTAGCAGAATTATTAGGTAAGAGGCAATTCTCCACAGCCTGCAAAGCAACCGCTTGTTAAATTAGCTCACACAAGAGAGTTGCACTGATCGAATGATGGTTGCAGTGTTTGCAGAGAGAAGGCTGTGCAGGCATTTTCTTTGAAATAACACTGCTGTACTCCAACTGGAAAATAAAAAAGGGGAGTTTGTGCAGATTCCCTGGCAGGCTGGGACAGGCTCCTTGCACAAATGTACTGGAAGATGCCTTTGTCTTTTACATACATTCCTTCTAGCCAGTTCCTTCTGCAATAATAATAATAATAAAACCAAAACAAAACAAATAAACCCCAACACCTTCAGACTAGCTCCTTCTAAAAATAGGGAGGGTTGAAGGAGATCTGATGCCAGGAGACCCCTGGAAGCAGGTGGCTCCTTGCACCCACTCCCCTTGGGGACTTGCAAGGACACTTGGGGTTTTGCAGCCTCGGTATCTTGGGGCGACTTTGGGATTGGGTCTTTTGGCAGCAGAAACAGAAATCAGAGTCCTCTAGGAAGCCGAGGAGAGCGTGGCTCACACATGCTTTTTGATCATTCAGTCTCATTTTTGTATACTCTTTGGCTATTGAGTTGATATTTTTATAGCTTATGTAGTGCACTTAGTACAGAAAAAAAATAGATTAACCAAGTAAATGTGCTTTATTAGCAGGTCTCCGATGGAAAGTTATGTCAGTTTTCCATTTTAAAGATGCATCAGATTAATCCACTCATGAATCAATTTGTCCATGCTTGAAAACCTACTAACACCCCAGATAAAAATTTCCAGTGTCAAACTACATGCTGGATATAACAATAAAAGTTTTAAAATGAAGAAAAGGTATTATTGGGAAGTCTTTAGCACTTCCAACATAGCTGAGAATGAAATGCTCATCCCCAAAGTGAAGTGAGGGTGTTACATCAGGCTGAACTCCAGCTTCACTTGCAGGAGACGGAGCTATCTTTGTAAAGTCGTGGAATTGCATCCATCAACATGAGCACAAGCGGCAAACCGCTGGGCTTTTCCAGCCTCACCCTGCCTATACAGAAATGCAAAAGGCACCCATAACTGCAAGCAGAAGAGCCCTGGAGACCAAGAGTGTGGAAAACAAGGGCCAAGACACCCACCAGCTCCTTCCTAACTGCACCACACGGTCTGACAACCCATTACAAGCCCGAAAACCCGGCAGCGCGGCTGCAGTGAGCATCAGCCAGATCCTGCAGTGACGCTGCGGGCAGATCAATGGGGAGGCCTCAGTGAGTGCCGGCTTCCCCGCAGCCCTACGCAGGAGTCAAGGTGGGCATTTGCCCACGGGGAATCTGCAAAGTCAGCCTGGGCGTATTCACCAGATAAATCCTCTGCAGTTGCCGTCAATGGACCTGAGCCACGATACAGAAGTTCAGGATCCAGATTCAACTTTTCTCGCAGGTTTAAGAGGTACGGGGTCTGGAGTGGGTTAAAGTTTCTGCCCAACTGTTAGCTAATAACTACTTTCTGGCTGTTCTCTGGTTTCCCCAAATCCCACTTTTTTATTGACTGTTTCACACTCCATTGTCTGGTTTAAAATGAAGAAGCACACAACTCTTAAGCCTCTGCAATGGTAGTTTTGGGGTCAGGATCATTAGACGTGGGAAGTGCCGGCTGTTGAACACTGTCCTATGGCATGAATGGCACAGTTATTTATTTTTTGTCTTTCCCTGCTTCTTTCTATGACTGACAGATGTCCCAACTCAAAGGGTTGTCCCAGGTTTTGTCCTTCCCAGGATTTTTTGGCTCATTGGGCCATACTCCTCACCATGAAAAGGTGGGTTATGCCTTTACTTTCCAGGTGATCCACTTTTCCCTCTAAATACTTAACAACCAACATGTTCCCCTCCCCTTCTCTTTGCGTAAAAACCTTAAACTCTCTTGCAAAGATAGATGGGGCAAACTAGCTGTGATTACTGTCCATCTGGGAATAATGCTGCCATGGTATTAAACAAAAGTCTACTTATATTTCATTGCTGTGTTTCATTACTAAAGCATGGAGCATGCTGGAATTTCACAAAAGAGGAGATTTAACACAGGAAGGGGGAAGAGGGCTCAGGGTTGGAAATTCCCCTTAAATTCTGCAGGAGTCCCCAGAATGGGAAGTTACTTCATTACCCATTTCCCAGCCATTGGCACTCGGAGCCGAAGCGATGAGCACACCTCGCTACGGCAAACAGGGAGATCAACTGGGTGCAGGGCACAACCAGCCACGTCAGCCACCCCGTGAGGGGACACAGCTCTTTTTCCTACTCTTTGAGTAAAACTACAACGGCACAAAATCAGGAGATTTGGCAGCTAATCTGCAGAGTGAAAGAGATGGAAAAGGAGGGTTGTGGTCTTTAGTGAAGGTGTTTGGGGAAACACGGGTGTGTTTCCAGCCATGGTCATGGGCAGGAGCAGACAGTATGAGCTAATTGCCCTACAGTAAATTGTCCAGCAACCAAGTGTCCCTTAGCAAGGGGGTGACAGAGGCTGGCGGAAGAGGAACCCAGGCCCAGGAGAATGAGCTGCCTCACGAAAAGGGGATAGAAATTAGTTCCTTTCACAATGCCGAGGAGGGACTGCAGGATAATTGATTATTTGTTCCTGAATGAGTGCAACACAGGGCCACCTCTTACCCCCGGCAAGATATCAGCTCACAGCTGAACACTTGCATATTTGGGAAATAGTTTCAAATCTCTCTCACGCTTTTTCACCCCCCTTAGCGGTAAAAGGAGAAAGCAGAAGCTATCTGTCATGCACTGCACAAGATGATTTATAGGAGGGGGCAGGCAGAAGGAGCTGGAGGCAAATGTTATCGGAGGGAGGTGCTAAGTGATGTGAAATACCTGTCCCACATGAGGTGGAGAAGAAGTCCTTGGTGTTCAGCCCCTTGCACCTTCCAAAGAACAACTGGCCATGCTCTGTCTCCATCACTCAGTTATTCAGCCCGTTGTAGCCTGCCTGTAGCAGATGGTGCTTCTGTGCTCAGCCCCAACTCTGTGGTGCAATCCTACCTTGCAGCCCCAGGATTACATGGAACATGCCAGTGTTTATTTTTGGTGTTGTACAATAAAAAACAACTACCTATAGCTAGCTGAGATGCTTGGCATACATTACTATCACAAGCATAAGACAAGAGCAGATGAACATTAAACAGGGAGTCTGCCCAATCCAGGCAGACCAATTACATAAGAAAATAATTTACATGGGGCACTGATGAGCTATTTTCTATTGTAATTCTGTTTGCTGAATACCCCAAAATGAAGGATTTTATTCCTTGGGAGCAAAAGGAGGACTTATCCACACCCAGGCTGGGGTGTTACTACAGCTCAGCACTGCCGCAGTAACTGAGGTAATGCATGAACCCGCCAAGCTGCTATGACCAGCCACGCACGTGCTGTCTGGCCACATCAAACACAAAGTAAAGGACGTTTGCTTAAACCTCAGCCAAAGAAGTACAGGTGGACACGTTTTATCTCACGGTTGCAAATAGCTCAGGCTGTGCAGGCAGTCGCCATTGCACAGGTCATCAGGGCTGGGTGGCAAAGGAGCAGCCCGTGCATAGGAGCTGAGGCATCCTTCTTCTGTTCTTGTTGGATATACGGAAGATACCCTCATCCAGCCCTTTATTCCTTTGGAAAACATGTACGGCGCATCTCATTGTTTATGTTGAATCCAAAGTAATATCCTACAGTTACCATATGCATAATTATAGCAGTCATTTTTAATTCGGGGTTGTATCAATAGTATTGACATTTCATCACTTTTGGGAGAAGGAGAGGATATTTTCCTGCAGGTAAGTCCTCTCTTTGCAGTTCTCTATCCCTCCAGCTGCTCCCACCGTATGAAAGGGCTCTGCAGCTTATTAAAAAAAAGCCCATTCTCTGTGCAAGTAAATTACAGCAACTTATGCAACATCAAACTCAAGGAATGCAGAAATTCAAATCCTACGGCAAAATTTACAATCTTATTCTGAGTCCAATATTTATTCTTAACAGAATGGTCCCTGGCAGGACCTGGGAAACACTGGTGGCCCTGTGATTAAGAGGATCTGTTCAATAGCTTGCCGGGAAGTGGACTTAGACATGAACAGCTCAAGCCAGTCATCGCACTCAGTGATAAACACCCTGCAGGAGCTATCATTCACCCAGAAAGAAAGGGAAAGGCAGATCATTACATTTATTGGTCATAGTTTTTCAAGAGTCAGTAAAGATCCGCTAGAAAAGGCACGGTTAGTAGCAGGAATATATATATTTTTCGTCTATCTCAAAACCACCTTTGGCTCAACAGCTATACATAACACCAGTAGGCGGCCTGTCTTCTGCCCAATACGTCAGGATGAATCTTCCTCCTCAGTGATGGTCCTGGTGTAGATCGTGCCCACATTGTACAGTTTTTAATGTCTTTAACCATCTTTAGCTTTGTATCCTGATAGCCCCTTCAGGCTATATGTCAATGCCATCTGGGAGGAAAACAAGAGACTTCTGCTCAAGCGCCGCGGTAATGCAGATCTCTTGACTAAAATTGTGCTTCCTTCACTTGACAAACTGTCAGCACAGAACAATTATCTGCCTGTTGGGTTGCTTGTCTTTTCTCTCCTCAGAAAAAAAGCAGATGAAGGAAAAGGATGCACATAATAAAACTCCAGGGACAGAATCCAGCTGATCTGATTGCACCACCCATAGATGTGTTTGCAGATGTATCGAAGGTAGAAGTGGGTCCCTTCTCTGCCACCTCTTTTGCCATTTTCTCTTCCTACACTTGACTGATTAATGCTCTCAGGTCTTTGGGGCAGATAATGTGTCTGTTTTTATCTGTCTTAAGTCCTGTATAAATACAGATATTAGAGTATTAGTGTATTTAGGCTGATGTGTTTAGCAGCTCCAGATTATGAATTGATCCTCAAAGTAACGTTTGCATTTGCCGACAAAGGTCTTTATTACAGAAGAGGGTCAAGAAAAAAAGGATTATTCCTGCTAATTATTCACTGTTATTTAATATTTGCACAAAAGGTTTGCAGGACTGAGTCCTCAGGATTGCCCTGTTTGAGAAGCTAATAGGATTTCCAGGAAACCAGCAGTGTCTGGTGAGCCATCAGAGCAGCCTCTTAGTGGGCATGGAGGACATCTAGATCTGATGTAGTTAAGGGTGGTTGGCTAAAGGCTTATAATGACTTAGCCAGGACCTGGTCCTGGGGTTTTCAAAGTCAGTGGTCAAACTTCCACTCAGAGGTGTGCTTTATGGGAAAGTGACTGAAGCAGATCCAATTTTCAGACCATGGGCAGGTTCATGACCTGGGCAGCTCCTGGCTGCCTTGGGCAACCGTGAGCAAGCTCTGTTTGCTCCAAAACCCTGCTGTTGCATCGGGAAGGATTTGGGAGTGAGCAGGGCTGAAACACAAACTGTTAGGAGGGATATTTGTAATATTTTGGCCCACACCTTAGGTTTGTTCCTATATATTAGCAGTCCCTAGAGAGTTTCCCTGAAGTCTACCTGCTGCCTGCTGCTTGGGTCTCGTATTTCCTCGACTAGAACATAATAGGCTGTATTGTTATAGAAATTCCTTGCTAAGCAAATTGAATTTCTCATTCCATAAAGGTATAATTAGGCCATAAAAATACTGGCAGAAATCTTCAAGCATGGATGCCTGAAGGTGGGATCCACATTTAAGCATCTAAATACATGGCCCAACTTTTGAGATTCCCACATATTCATATCTTCTCTAGCTTCAAGAGAACTGGAAGCTTTGCTGCTATTTGAGGCTGAGGTGGCTTTGGGGGTACCTAAATATGGTCCACATTTCTTTAAGGAAGAAACATTTTCATTTACATTCCGTGGTTTTGTTCAAGTCACAATGCCTCCAGCTTCCCCATTTGACATTTTTTAGTAACTTAATTGTCGTTATCAAGGAAGAATTTTAATAATGGTGTTGTTTACATTAGATGCAGCCCTGGGGGACAAGACAGAATAACCCAGATTGTGGGAGCAGGAGGGAGGAGCTTGGTATTTTGGAAACTCAGGCCACAGCCTGCTGGAAGCATCTGTTTCTACTCAACCTTTTCCTCTAGAGTCCCGATATCATTCACAGCCCAGACTGCCAGCAATTAGGGACTTGTGCTGAGGATTCCCCTTCCCTTGTGCTTTCATCCCCATCCTTCCTTCTTTATAAATCTCAGGATTGACAGCGACAGCATTAAGGTGATGTTCGCTCAGCGACTGCTACTCACGAAGTCATTCCTGTCTCAGCAGATGACTTCACTTGATGCTTCTGAGATGGAAATTAGGAGGTGGGATTGGGTAGTGCTCAGAAACCAGCACTGCTAATTGCAAAGCAAATAATCGACTGGGAAAGACAACGTGTCAAGATGTGGCTTGGAGCTACAGAGGTGGTGGCCACTTGGCTATTTTGCCATGGGTAGAGCTGTGCTGTGTGGCTGCAGCTGGAAAGCCAGGAGCATCCTTCCTACCCATGGCTGCAAACAGGCTCCACACTAAAGCGGGGATTTGTTGGAGCTGCTCCTTTTCCTCTGCGTGCAGGCACAAATACCAGCAAATGCATATTGCAAAGGCTTGAGTCTCTTCTATTAGGCCAGGTCAAAGCCTTTTTGGATGCATTGTTGGGTGTTTGGAAAGATGTTGCATTTGTGAAAAATAAATAAATAAAAACCCCAGTAATTTCTTTTACATATTTCCAAGAAATCAGCTGCTGGCATGAAGGAAAATACCCTTCTCCAAGAGTTCATCCATTGTTTCCCACTTTTGCGCTTTTTTTTTAAAAAACCAGGAAATATTTCTCTGATCAGTTCTGATACAACCGTTTCTCCTTGCTGGTGTATTTACACTTCAATATTGATGAACGGCAGAAAGGGGAGAAAGTAACAGAACAACTTAGTACCTACATCTTCCCAGCAGCAACTGGGAAATGTGTCTGTCATCAGTGTTGTACAGATCCGGGCTGTAGCAAACAGGGGTTTCACCACAGAAGCGTGGCAGCTATACTCACATTTAGTGAAGTTTTGACATCTTAGCAGTCTTTTCAGTATGAGAACTGATCACTGCATTCTGAAAGAGAGAGCTGGAGACCTGAGCTCTCAGCTCCGAGCATGTTTTTCAATCTAAACTTGTTCTCAGCCAGAAGTACTGGGTACGTGCCTGATCTAAAACTGAAATACGTGGGGGAAAAAACCAAAACATGTAGACATCAGTAGGATTTTGGCATGGATGTTTAGGCACTGTTAAAGTGCCGAAAAATGAGCAAGCAGAATTGGGTAAGCACTGTTTTCCTTTTAGCGGAGGAAAGGTGCTCCTGCAGTAACATTGCTCCTGATGTCTTTGCCTTTTAAATACCCAGTGCCATAAATATTACATGCATGTTAAGCCTCAGATCCAGCAAAGAGCTCCTTATCTTAAAGCACATGAATACTCTTGGCCCTACTAAGAACATTTAAATGGCACCTAAAGGACCAGAGACGTGGAATCAAGTGAACCACATTTCTGGTGTGTGAACAGAGACAAATCTCTGTCACTCTCTCATGCCAGGGGTTAACTTGGGCCAGGTGTCATTAAGAAGTAAGGACATGAATAATCTCACATCAGACTTTTGCATCCAAATGGCTCATTATAGCAGCAATATTCATAGCTTGTGATAGTCCTATAGATTTACGATGGTTAGGAAAAGACGATGCCCAGCTTACTTTCCCACCAATCATTATTACATGGGAAATTGAGCGATTTTCTTTAAGTGCATTAGCATAACATTAGGGCTTGTAAGGACCAGACTCGGGTAGACACTTTACAAGTCTTTTAGGTCAACTAAGTCAAACTGGGGATCCTTTTTTAGGAGCATAGCTTTTATCTCCCAAACAAAAAACCCTTGTTGGCCAGTACAGGCTGTGGATATTTGCAGTTTGGGAAAAGTAGGAAGCAGGTAGTATTCCCAACTCATTCCCAGCTTTGGTAGCCCTGTAACAACCCATTTCTTCACTAGAGCCTATTGAACAAGCAGTTTGGCGTGTGGTACAAAACACAAGGAGGGAAAGTCAGATCAAAATGTTTATTCTTCGTTGCAGCAGATGAAACACTGAGACATGAGGCTCCCAGGTGGTCATGAGCGAATACATATGAAAATGCACAGCATTTGCAGTTGAAATACACAGTCCTGAATTACAGCTGAGATCAATATAGGAGGACGATAGAGATTATCAATCTTGAGCGGTCTCCGTTAGGCAGAATTGACTGGCAACCACATAATGACTCAGGCTCAGCCCACCAGTTTAGAGCCCGAGTGATAGATCTGCAGATGCCAGTCATCATAATTTCCTTATCGGCAGCTTTCACGTGGCCGTTTGTCTTCTGCTACCTGAGTTGCCTTGGTCCGGTTCAAGTGTTTTATCCTCCAAGGTGTGTCTGAGAGATCAATGCACAGCTACAGCTGGTTGAAGGGGACCAAATCCATTGAATAGTTGATTTGGTTCCATTTTACCAGCTTTAGCAAAGCATTTGGCCTCATGGCCTGTGGCCAGCAAAGACGGGAATTCCTCGGAGTCTTTTCTTTCCCAGCTGTCTGGACCTCTTCTGAACTTGTTGCGTGACGTTGCACTGGTTCAAAGGGCTTCACCAGGCAGTCGGGATTTATTTAAGCTTCTTAGAGGCTACGGCTGAAGTGCAAGTCTGAATTAAAGAGGCAGGTTTAATAGCAGTGGAATAGTCTGCAGTGGTAACCACCAGCCTGGAGCATTTTTAAACCTGATATTTGGCTCCATCTGTTTTGAGAGCCACATTGCTATTACAGTTTGACATAAGTAAAGCCTATTGCTTTAATCCAAATACTTTAATTGTCACCTCCTGCCTTCTTCCTTTCAATGTTTTATGGTCTGCTGTCCTCCTCCATGCCCTATGTTTCGGCATCTGAAGTGCCACCTAACATGAGCAGCAAGTAAAGCAGAGAGATGTCCTTTGCTACACCCAGCCCAGCCCGCAGCCAAGTAACTCAGGGCTGCAGAGCCCTTCTCCCCTTGGGGCTCTCCTGGGCAGATGGGAGGGAAAAGGCTGAAATACCCGAAATCTTTTTTAGAGGTTAGCAAACTCTGCCTCCCTACCCTGCAGTCTCTCGCGTTTTCTCATCCGGCATTAAAATCAGTGGTTTCAGTGATTTTAAGATCTGCTTGAGACAAGCAACGGTTGTATCTGCCATGACCAGAAACCAGTAGGAAAGGGGTGGAAAGGAAAAGAAAGAAAGAGGGAAAATGGAAATTTTTTTTTCTTGTGATCTCATAATCAGGCAATTTGCCCCCTGAACGGCAAAAGCAGGCAGCCCTGCCACACCATCGCTTGCCAATGGTTCGTGTTGCAGCGCTGGGGAGTTGGTTTCTCCTGGAGAGCCCTGCAGCATGAGCACCCCACTGCTAAAAATAACTCGGTAAATCAAATTTAAAAATCACAGCAGCTCCGATCATTTCTGCAGTGGGAGCCAATAAAGTCAGGCCTTTCCTTCTTAACCTAGAGCCACGCGCCGATATTGCACATTGCCATGTGCATAACCTATTTAAAGAATTTATATGCGTCATAAGGCAAAGGTGACTTTTCCCCCCTCTTCCTCGTAGCCCACCACGCTGCAAGATGATACTAGGAAAAAGCACCTGTGCTTATAACCACTGCACGCAGAAATATTGCAAGTGGGTTAGCATTATAGCTCCCCAAGAAATACAAGCTTTGCATTGTGATGGTAAGGACTGCAGATCATTTAACTGCCCAAACCCGTTACTCTAAGCTGCCTATAAATAAATGGAGAGAGAGACAGAGAAAGAGAGAAAGAGAGAGAGAATAGCTTTTTAAAAAGAGCTCTACAATTAATTTAATCGCGTTATCTCTAGGTAGCTTTTCAAGAGACAATCAAGCCAAGGAACTAAATGGAAACTTAGACAGTGAAGACCTGGAAGTATTAAATTCATCCTTCGGTGAGTTACAGGACGCAAAGGAAAGTAATTATTTACTGGTGATTGAGTGGAGGTGGTTAAGTGCCGTCGGTGACCGAGGCTGCACTGAGCCTGCTAGCTAAACCCCGATGGGCACATGGGTTTTGGGTTAGTGTACACCAAGCTGCCTGAGCATCACCACTGCGCACTTAAAACACGCTCTGCTCCGCAGGTACGCTTGCTCTGTCCTGGTCCCGTTGATTTGGGGAGGGTCATTTGAAAGTGGCACTGTGGGAGAGCAGTGAAGGGATTACCCTATGCATGCTGGGGAC
This sequence comes from Cariama cristata, assembly GCF_000690535.1. Taxonomy (NCBI): domain Eukaryota; kingdom Metazoa; phylum Chordata; class Aves; order Cariamiformes; family Cariamidae; genus Cariama; species Cariama cristata. The sequence goes on along the minus strand of NW_009598569.1, from coordinate 11,752 downwards.
AAATGCAGTCCCCACTCCCCCCTGGTTTGCTTCAGGGAGTGCCCAGGAACACATTTGAAATCAAGGCGAGTCGGCGCGGATGTTCTGTAACATTTTGTTTAAATTCTCTGCAGTGAGTTATGGGTGAGGTTTTCCTTTTTAGAAAATTAGTTTTTCTCTTCTGGATGCCATTAATCAAAACTAATGATGTCTCTCTGGTGGTGAGGCTTTCCCAGCAGCCAAGAAAGAGCAGCCCACGTTATCGGCTGGAGAGGGTTGCAACCCACCGGGGCTTGTAGCCTCCCAGCACGGAGACCACAGCTCTCTGCCAGCCCAGGTACCACCAGGCTGGGCTCTGAGGCTGGACAAGCCATCCAAACAAGATGAATTACAGAGGCTTCGCTCAGACGTGTTCAAAGGTCTAAGCTATGTTGAAGCTCCTGGTCTCTCCTGCGAGGCAGCACTCGTCACCTGAACGCCTGTGGGCCCCCACCCGTGTGAAATGTGGGGGTGTGGGGTTCACCTCTGCCT